>NC_069505.1:514329218-514629218 GCF_027579735.1 Bombina bombina | reverse complement strand
GGAAAGTCCCCGCCTCAAAGGATTACAGCTCATTCTACTAGGTTTCTACTTCCTGGGCTTTTAGGAATGAAGCTTCTGTTGATCAGAATTGCAAAGCAGCAACTTGGTCTTCTTTGCATACTTTTACTAAATTCTACCATTTTGATGTTTTCTCTTCTTCTGAAGCAGTTTTTGGTAGAAAAGTACTTCAGGCAGCTGTTTCAGTTTGATTCTTCTGCTTATAATTTCAGTTTTTTTCATTATTGAGATTAAAACTTTTGATTTGGGTTGTGGATTATTTTTTCAGCGGAATTGGCTGTCTTTATTTTATCCCTCCTTCTCTAGTGACTCTTGCGTGGAAGTTCCACATCTTGGGTATCTGCTATCCCATACGTCACTAGCTCATGGACTCTTGCTAATTACATGAAAGAAAACATAATTTATGTAAGAACTTACCTGATAAATTCATTTCTTTCATATTAGCAAGAGTCCATGAGACCCACCCTTTTTTTTGTGGTGGTTATGATTTTTTTGTATAAAGCACAATTATTCCAAATTCCTTATTTTTGATGCTTTCGCTCCTTTCTTATCACCCCACTTCTTGGCTATTCGTTAAACTGAATTGTTGGTGTGGTGAGGGGTGTATTTATAGGCATTTTGAGGTTTGGGAAACTTTGCCCCTCCTGGTAGGAATGTATATCCCATACGTCACTAGCTCATGGACTCTTGCTAATATGAAAGAAATGAATTTATCAGATAAATTCTTACATAAATTATGTTTTATTAGGGGGCTTAGATTAGGTGTAATTAGTTTAAAATTCTTGTAATTTTTTTTTTATTTTCTGTAATTTAGTGTTTGTTTTTTTTGGTACTTAATAACTATTTAATAACTATTGTAGCTAGTTAAAATAAATACAAAGTTGCCTGTAAAATAAAAATAAACCCTAAGATAGATACAAATGTAACTATTAGTTATATTGCAGTTATCTTAAGGTTTATTTTATTTAGTTTTAAATAGGAATAATTTAGTTAATAATAGTAATTTTATTTAGATTTATTTAAATTATATTTAAGTTAGGGGGGTGTTAGTGTTAGGGTTAGACTTAGGTTTAGGGTTTAATAACTTTAATATAGTGGCGAAGGTGTAGGGGGGCAGGATAGGGGTTAATATATATAATGTAGGTGGCGGCGGGGTCACGGAGCGGCGGTTTATGGGGTTAATACCTTTATTTAGTTGCGGCGGTTTAGGGGTTAATACCTTTATTTAGTTGCGGCGGGGTCACGGAGCGGCGGTTTATGGGGTTAATACTTTTATTTAGTTGCGGCGGGGTAACGGAGCGGCGGTTTAGGGGTTAATACCTTTATTTAGTTGCGGCGGGGTCCGGGAGCGGCGGTTTAGGGGTTAATACCTTTATTTAGTTGGGGCGGGGTCCGGGAGCGGCAGTTTAGGGGTTAATACCTTTATTTAGTTGTGGTGGGGTCCGGGAGCGGCAGTTTAGGGTTTAATAAGTATAATGGTAGTGGCAGCGATGTAGGGGGGGCAGATTAGGGGTGTTTAGACTCGGGGTACATGTTAGGGTGTTAGGTGCAGACATTTCCCATAGGAATCAATGGGATATCGTGCAGCAACGAACTTGAGCTTTCGCTGCTGTCAGACTCCCATTGATTCCTATTGGATCCGCCGCCTCCAGGGCGTCGGATTGAAAAACAGGTTCGCTGGGCCGGAATAGTGGCGAGCGTAACTGGTTGTTCTTTGATAAATAGCAAAAGTAGTCAGACTTGCGTTCGGAACATCTGGAGTGACGTAAGCATCGATCTGTGTCGGACTGAGTCTGGCGTATCGTATGTTACTTCACTAAATTCTACTTTTGCCGGTCTGTAGGGCTTGATAACTATGGCGAATCAGCCTCGCCTCAAATACGCTGCGGAATTCCAGCGTATTTGCAGTTGACGGCTTGATAAATAGAGGCCTAAGTGTCTAGTGACTCTAGAGTGCTCTATGTGTATTCTCCTCTAGTGGGTTTCAAATTTTAATTAAATACACAGCACCATTACTCCATATTCATTAAATAGGAAATTGCCATACTAAGAGATAGAATCTGTACACACGTCAAGTAGTGCCATTGGTTTTCCTCCCACTCCCTCCGCAAATTACGGTTCAGAGGAATACCTGAAACATTATTATGTTTCAGGTATTCCTCTGAACCGTAAGTTGCTGCGCCTTGACCTATTCTCCAAGTCATCCATTTTGTCTTCTAGGTCGTTTATATGCTGTTCCTGTATTTGTAATTTATTGGCGAGATCAGAGATGTCTTGTGACATGACTCCCCCATGCTCTTCTAACGACTCTGCTCTATTTCCCAAGTCATTGATATCCCTCTTAAGGTCTGCACATTCTTCTTTAATGCATACCTTGACTTGTTCTATAAGTGTTTGCATTGCTTTGTATGTTTTAGGTTGGTCAGAGGTTTGTTCTGATAGAGAGGGAGAAGGGCTCCTGGAAGTTAATTTTTGCAGCTCATCAACTGGGGGACTTTCTGCGTATGAGTCTTTTTTTGCCTTTAGTTTTGTCAGTATGTTTAAAAAAGGTGCTGACTGTGTTTTGCCTGCTCTGTTTCTGTTTATGAGGGTTATCCCTCTTTGCAGTCTTTTTTTTGAGACATATTGGAGATCCTTGGAGATGTAGGTATATTATGAGAGAGCTTTTACTCTTATTAAAGAGTATTAGTAGTGGGTCTTTATATTCAATTAACTGTCTTGCACAATCTTGAGCGTGTGGTTGTGGGGTCTAACGATGATATGAGTATATTGTTTTTTTACCCTCTAAGACCTCAGCTGCAGTGTCCTCAGGCCGATTTGCAAGTAAGCCGGTTTTATAAGCTGATCATAAAAGCAGATCAGGCCATGCAGCCGTTAGTTAGAGTCACTGACCTTGTCACGTGTGATGTGTATGCATCTTTGCAAAGGCTCTGCACAGAGTTGTATTGTGGCGGTCTCTGACGGTAGTTCGCACTGCTGTGGTTCAAGATCTCATGCATCTGATGTGGTAAGTCACGGCAGTGCATTATCAGTAGCCGTGTAGGCCTCAAGCCTCTTCATATAAGTCAGCGCTTCCACAGCAGTGATTATCCGCCCTGCAGGGTCACTAAGGTTAGCGGAGGTGAACCTCCGTAAGCTGAATTTGGGCATTGTTATTTGCACCTTAGACCAGCTTAAAGTGAAGGTAAAGTTAACTGTATGTCATTGTGTAGTTTTGCTTGTTAACCTAAATGAATGGTACTTTAATTCATCATTTTTTTTTTAATTAAATATAAACTGAGATTTATATCGTTATACTTACATTTTGGCTATCCATAAAATCAACCCTTTTTTTTGGTTTGTTTTTTCTTGCAATGTCACGTTTTTTCATCATCCAATTGAAATTCTGGCCGTTAGGTGTCCAGAGATCTACGTCATCTGCCTCCTGTATCCTCCTGTATCCTCTGCGCATGCGTTTAGGATCCCTGAGATCTACGTCATCCTCCTCCTGTATCCTCTGCGCATGCGTTTAGGAATGCGTGTAGGAAAAGTGCGTGCCCGTTTTGCGCATGCGCATTGCAAAACGTTTTGTATTATAGTATAAGACTGCCGCAAGTGCTTTGCAAGTGGATTACCGCATGTACAAAATTCACTAATACTAGAATAAAGCTTATAATGTATTTTTTCCTCATCCCTGCCTCTATAGTTATACAACGCTATGCGCATGCGTTGTTCCTTGTGTGCTCATGAACACGCTTTGGAGATACGTATAGAGCGTGTGGGACCGCTCTATACGTCATTCATTATGAAATAAGGAAATGGCTGATGGGAGGAGTGAAGAACGGCACAGTAGGGTGATTTTAAAGATCTTTATTATATAAATATATATACTTTTTCAGAAAAGAAGTTAGCGATTATAATGTTTTAACTGTGAGTAAATTGATGGTGTATAGGGATAGTTGAAACTTTACTTTCACTTTAAGTCCAGAGCCTCAGTGTAATGCAACCATCTTGGCCGGCCGCTCGCTCCACCCTTACTGTTTTATTTTATTTTTGGGAGCTAGTTTAATTTATTTTCTAAAAATGTGATCTCTGAGATTAATTATTCTATGTTTTTCTTTGTTACTATAAAATATTACTATGCAAAGAAAGAAAAACAATGTGAAAAATTTATTCTGCTTATTAATGCTCAAATATGAAAAAAAAGAAACTGATTTCTTATATTCTTATATTATTTTTCATCAGGATAAAATTTGGCTTTTTGCTTAAAGTTGTTTCTTCAGACAATTTCATCAGAAAGATTGGTTTTCCTTCTTTGTGTCCTAATCCCAAAAATGCTTCAGAGAGATCTTTGCATAAGTTGGATGTTGTTAGAGCATTGAAATATATTAATGCCACTAAGGATTTCAGACACACTTCTTATGTCTTTGTTTCTACTGTTTCTCTGGCTTCTTGGGTATTTCACAAAGCTTACCTCCACCGCAACTGATTACTGCTCATTCTACAAGCAGTAATGAGACTTTGGTTGATCAAAAAGGCAGCTACTTGGTCTTCTATGCATACTTTTACTAAATTCTACCATTTTGATGTTTTTGCTTCTTCTGAGGCAGCCTTTAATAGGAAAAAAAATCCAGGCAGTTGTCTCAGCTTGATTTATGTTTGCCTGATTGATTTTTTAAGTGCATTTAAAAAAAATTTTTTTATTTATTTTGATTTCTGACATTTTTGGGTTTCTGTGGGGTTGTGGATTTAGTTTTTTCAGTGAAAAAAGATGTTGAATCCTATCCTTTATGTTAAAGGGACAGTATACTCAAAAAATGTCTCCCCCTTAATTTGTTCTCAATTATCCATTTTACCTGCTTGAGTGTATTAAATTGTTTACAAGTATTTCCATTACCCTCTCTCGTCTCCAATACTTCTCATGCACTGCTCCTGTCCTCTGGAACTCTCTACCCCGCTCTATCAAACTGTCTCCAACCTTGTATAGCTTCAGACACTCTTTTAAAATCCACCTATTCAGAGAGGCTTACTAGCTCTCCTCTGTTTCTCCAACATTGGTGTGTCCGGTCCACGGCGTCATCCTTACTTGTGGGATATTCTCTTCCCCAACAGGAAATGGCAAAGAGTCCCAGCAAAGCTGGTCACATGATCCCTCCTAGGCTCCGCCCACCCCAGTCATTCTCTTTGCCGTTGCACAGGCAACATCTCCACGGAGATGGTTAAGAGTTTTTTGGTGTTTAAATGTAGTTTTATTCTTCTATCAAGTGTTTGTTATTTTAAAATAGTGCTGGTATGTACTATTTACTCTGAAACAGAAAAGGATGAAGATTTCTGTTTGTAAGAGGAAGATGATTTTAGCAGACAGTAACTAAAATCGATTGCTGTTTCCACACAGGACTGTTGAGATGAAGTAACTTCAGTTGGGGGAAACAGTTAGCAGTCTTTTCTGCTTAAGGTATGACTAGCCATATTTCTAACAAGACCATGTAATGCTGGAAGGCTGTCATTTCCCCTCATGGGGACCGGTAAGCCATTTTCTTAGTTAAACATAAAAGAATAAAGGGCTTCAAAAAGGGCTTAAAAACTGGTAGACATTTTTCTGGGCTAAAACAATTGCTTTACTAGGCATATTATGCAGATTCTAACTAATTATTGGTATTATAATCTTGGGGAATGTTTAGAAAAACGGCAGGCACTGTGTTGGACACCTTTTTCAGATGGGGGCCTTTCTAGTTATAGACAGAGCCTCATTCTGGGACTGTATAGGGGTTAAATGTAAAAACGGCTCCGGTTCCGTTAATTTAAGGGTTAAAGCTCTGAAATTTGGTGTGCAATACTTTTAATGCTTTAAGACACTGTGGTGAAATTTTGGTGAATTTTGAACAATTCCTTCATACTTTTTCACATATTCAGTAATAAAGTGTTTTCAGTTTGAAATTTAAAGTGACAGTAACGGTTTTATTTTAAAACGTTTTTTGTGCTTTGTTGACAAGTTTAAGCCTGTTTAACATGTCTGTACCATCAGATAAGCTATGTTCTATATGTATGAAAGCCAATGTGTCTCCCCATTTAAATTTATGTGATAATTGTGCCATAGTGTCCAAACAAAGTAAGGACAGTAATGCAACAGATAATGATATTGCCCAAGATGATTCCTCAAATGAGGGGAGTAAACATGATACTACATCATCCCCTACTGTGTCTACACCAGTTATGCCCACACAGGAGGCCCCTAGTACATCTAGTGCGCCAATACTTATTACCATGCAACAATTAACGGCTGTAATGGATAACTCCATAGCAAATCTTTTATCCAAAATGCCTACTTATCAGAGAAAGCGTGATTGCTCTGTTTTAAACACTGAAGAGCAAGAGGACGCTGATGATAACTGTTCTGACATACCCTCACACCAATCTCAAGGGGCCATGAGGGAGGTTTTGTCTGATGGAGAAATTTCAGATTCAGGAAAAATTTCTCATCAAGCTGAACCTGATGTTGTGACATTTAAATTTAAATTAGAACATCTCCGCGCACTGCTTAAGGAGGTGTTATCTACTCTGGATGATTGTGACAATTTGGTCATTCCAGAGAAATTATGTAAAATGGACAAGTTCCTAGAGGTTCCGGTGCCCCCCGACGCTTTTCCTATACCCAAGCGGGTGGCGGACATAGTAAATAAAGAGTGGGAAAGGCCCGGCATACCTCTTGTTCCCCCCCCCCTATATTTAAGAAATTATTTCCTATAGTCGACCCCAGAAAGGACTTATGGCAGACAGTCCCCAAGGTCGAGGGGACGGTTTCTACTCTAAACAAACGCACTACTATTCCTATCGAAGATAGTTGTGCTTTCAAAGATCCTATGGATAAGAAATTAGAGGGTTTGCTTAAAAAGATTTTTGTACAGCATGGTTACCTTCTACAACCAATTTCATGCATTGTTCCTGTCACTACGGCAGCGTGTTTCTGGTTCGAGGAACTAGAAAAATCGCTCAGTAAAGAATCTTCGTATGAGGAGGTTATGGACAGAGTTCAAGCACTTAAATTGGCTAACTCTTTTGTTTTAGATGCCGCTTTGCAATTAGCTAGATTAGCGGCGAAAAATTCAGGGTTTGCTGTCGTGGCGCGCAGAGTGCTTTGGCTAAAGTCTTGGTCAGCGGATGTGTCTTCCAAGACAAAATTGCTTAACATTCCTTTCAAAGGTAAAACATTATTTGGACCTGATTTGAAAGAGATTATTTCAGACATCACTGGGGGAAAGGGCCACGCCCTCCCACAGGATAGGTCTTTTAAGGCTAATAATAAGCCTAATTTTCGTCCCTTTCGCAGAAACGGACCAGTCTCTAATTCTGTATCCTCTAAGCAAGAGGGTAATACTTCACAACCCAAACTAGCCTGGAAACCAATGCAAGGCTGGAACAAGGGTAAGCAGGCCAAGAAGCCTACCACTGCTACCAAAACAGCATGAAGGGATAGCCCCCGATCCGGGACCGGATCTAGTGGGGGGCAGACTTTCTCTCTTTGCTCAGGCTTGGGCAAGAGATGTTCAGGATCCTTGGGCGCTAGAAATAGTTTCTCAAGGTTATCTCCTGGAATTCAAGGAACTACCCCCAAGGGGAAGGTTCCACAGGTCTCAATTATCTTCAAACCAAATAAAGAGACAGGCATTCTTACATTGTGTAGAAGACCTGTTAAAGATGGGAGTGATACATCCAGTTCCAATAAGAGAACAAGGAATGGGATTTTATTCCAATCTGTTCATAGTTCCCAAAAAAGAGGGAACATTCAGACCAATTTTGGATCTAAAGATCCTAAACAAATTTCTCAGGGTACCATCGTTCAAAATGGAAACTATTCGAACGATCCTACCTACTATCCAGGAAAATCAATTTATGACTACCGTGGATTTAAAGGATGCGTACCTACATATTCCTATCCACAAGGAACATCATCAGTTCCTAAGGTTCGCTTTTCTGGACAAGCATTACCAGTTTGTGGCACTTCCATTTGGATTAGCCACTGCTCCAAGGATTTTCACAAAGGTACTAGGGTCCCTTCTAGCGGTTCTAAGACCAAGGGGCATTGCAGTAGTACCTTACTTGGACGACATCCTGATTCAAGCGTCATCCCTGTCAAAAGCAAAGGCTCATACGGACATCGTCCTAGCCTTTCTCAGATCTCACGGATGGAAGGTGAACAAAGAAAAAAGTTCTCTGTCCCCGTCAACAAGAGTTCCCTTCTTGGGAACAATAATAGATTCCTTAGAAATGAGGATTTTTCTGACTTCTAAGCTCTTGTCAAGTACTTCATTCTGTTCCTCGTCCTTCCATAGCGCAGTGCATGGAAGTAATAGGATTGATGGTTGCAACAATGGACATAGTTCCTTTTGCACAAATTCATCTAAGACCATTACAACTGTGCATGCTCAGACAGTGGAATGGGGATTATACAGACTTGTCTCCGACGATTCAAGTAGATCAAAAGACCAGAGATTCACTCCGTTGGTGGCTGACCCTGGAAATCTGTCACAGGGAATGAGCTTCCGCAGACCAGAGTGGGTCATTGTCACGACCGACGCCAGCCTAGTGGGCTGGGGCGCGGTCTGGGAATCCCTGAAAGCTCAGGGTCTATGGTCTCGGGAAGAGTCTCTTCTCCCGATAAACATTCTGGAACTGAGAGCGATATTCAATGCTCTCAGAGCTTGGCCTCAACTAGCAAAGGCCAAATTCATAAGGTTTCAGTCAGACAACATGACGACCGTTGCATATATCAATCATCAGGGGGGAACAAGGACTTCCCTGGCGATGAAAGAAGTGACCAAGATAATTCAATGGGCGGAGGATCACTCCTGCCACTTGTCTGCGATCCACATCCCAGGAGTGGAAAATTGGGAAGCGGATTTTCTGAGTCGTCAGACATTCCATCCGGGGGAGTGGGAACTCCATCCGGAAATCTTTGCCCAAATAACTCAATTATGGGGCATTCCAGACATGGATCTGATGGCGTCTCGTCAGAACTTCAAGGTTCCTTGCTACGGGTCCAGATCCAGGGATCCCAAGGTCGACCCTAGTAGATGCACTAGTAGCACCTTGGACCTTCAACCTAGCTTATGTATTCCCACCGTTTCCTCTCATCCCCAGGCTGGTAGCCAGGATCAATCAGGAGAGGTCCTCGGTGATCTTGATAGCTCCTGCGTGGCCACGCAGGACTTGGTATGCAGACCTGGTGAATATGTCATCGGCTCCACCATGGAAGCTACCTTTGAGACAGGACCTTCTTGTTCAGGCCCCATTCGAACATCCGAATCTGGTTTCCCTCCAACTGACGGCTTGGAGATTGAACGCTTGATTTTATCAAAGCGTGGGTTTTCAGATTCTGTAATAGATACTCTGATTCAGGCTAGAAAGCCTGTAACTAGAAAAATTTACCATAAAATATGGAAAAAATATATCTGTTGGTGTGAATCTAAAGGATTCCCATGGAACAAGATAAAAATTCCTAAGATTCTATCCTTTCTACAAGAAGGTTTGGAGAAAGGATTATCTGCAAGTTCTCTGAAGGGACAGATCTCTGCTTTATCTGTTTTACTTCACAAAAGACTGGCAGCTGTGCCAGATGTTCAAGCATTTGTTCAGGCTCTGGTTAGGATCAAGCCTGTTTACAGACCTTTGACTCCTCCCTGGAGTCTAAATCTAGTTCTTTCAGTTCTTCAAGGGGTTCCGTTTGAACCCTTACATTCCATAGATATAAAGTTATTATCATGGAAAGTTTTGTTTTTGGTTGCAATTTCTTCTGCTAGAAGAGTTTCAGAGTTATCTGCTCTGCAGTGTTCTCCGCCCTATCTGGTGTTCCATGCAGATAAGGTGGTTTTGCGTACTAAGCCTGGTTTTCTTCCGAAAGTTGTTTCCAACAAAAATATTAACCAGGAGATAGTTGTACCTTCTTTGTGTCCGAATCCAGTTTCAAAGAAGGAACGTTTGTTACACAATTTGGACGTAGTCCGTGCTCTAAAATTCTATTTAGAGGCTACTAAAGATTTCAGACAAGCATCTTCCTTGTTTGTTGTTTATTCTGGTAAAAGGAGAGGTCAAAAAGCGACTTCTACCTCTCTTTCCTTTTGGCTTAAAAGCATTATCCGATTGGCTTATGAGACTGCCGGACGGCAGCCTCCTGAAAGAATCACAGCTCACTCCACTAGGGCTGTGGCTTCCACATGGGCCTTCAAGAACGAGGCTTCTGTTGACCAGATATCTAAGACAGCGACTTGGTCTTCACTGCACACTTTTGCCAAATTTTACAAATTTGATACTTTTGCTTCTTCGGAGGCTATTTTTGGGAGAAAGGTTTTGCAAGCCGTGGTGCCTTCCATTTAGGTGACCTGATTTGCTCCCTCCCTTCATCCGTGTCCTAAAGCTTTGGTATTGGTTCCCACAAGTAAGGATGACGCCGTGGACCATACACACCAATGTTGGAGAAAACAGAATTTATGCTTACCTGATAAATTACTTTCTCCAACGGTGTGTCCGGTCCACGGCCCGCCCTGGTTTTTTAATCAGGTCTGATGAATTATTTTCTCTAACTACAGTCACCACGGTATCATATGGTTTCTCCTATATATATTTCCTCCTGTCCGTCGGACGAATGACTGGGGTGGGCGGAGCCTAGGAGGGATCATGTGACCAGCTTTGCTGGGACTCTTTGCCATTTCCTGTTGGGGAAGAGAATATCCCACAAGTAAGGATGACGCCGTGGACCGGACACACCGTTGGAGAAAGTAATTTATCAGGTAAGCATAAATTCTGTTTTTTTATCGTACCCAAAATAAATGTTAAACTGTATTGACCCACTACTGCAACTACAATCCATGTTACATTCTACCCCAAAATGTATGTCTCTAACCACTCAACCTGTAGACTGTAAGGGAGGGCCCTTTTCCTTGTGTACTAGATTATAGTCCGTTATGTTTTTGTCTCTTATCACAAGTTTTTGCCATTGTATACCCCTATTTATGTACCCAGCGCTATGGAATTTTGCAGGGATATGCAAATAAATTATAATAATAACAATAAAGCTTGTTAAAAAAAAAATACTGACTTAAATCTGTCTATTATCAGGAAGCCATGATGAAAATGTAGGCACCATATTAATCGGTGAGGGGGGAAAGTATACGAGAGAAAAAAAGGATATTAAACAGGAGGAAACTGAGACTGATTTATGTGCAGGTGAGTGATATTTATGCTAATTCTTTAACTAAGCTCCAGACTAAATTTAGGCTGGAAAGTTGGTGTTAATACAACCCCGTCCCCTACTATTTCTAGCTTTTATTTTCAGTTACTACTCATAAAATGAAAACCCACTTTCCCTTTTATTTGCACATCTATTTTATTAATGGGATATTACAAAGAAAATATGTCAGGAGCTCACTCGTTGGGGCCATATACAGTTAGAGTCTAACATAATTTTCACATTTATATTCAGATCTGGGAGGTAAGATTTTAATTCCAAAAGTGATGCTGTTGACCTTTTGGAATATAATTGACATCACACCTTCTCCTTTAAGAGCTCAGCCCTTAAGAGTTGGTGTTTATTGAACAGTAGTATTTCTTTTATATAGGTGGCGACAGTCCATGAGCTTGTTACTGATGGGATTTACATTTCTACCAGGAGGAAGAAAAGTTTTCCATACCTCAAAAGCCTATAAATACCCGCCCACCTCACTCATACCTCAGTTTAAAAACTTTGCCTTCTTAGGAGGTGGTGAAGCATTATGTGCTTGATTCTTCAGTGAAAGGCCCTTCTAAGTAATATTGGAGCCCAGTTCCTCTCTATGTACAGTGTTTGTCTGAACGGACAAATGAAGGGGAGCTGATTTCAAATTAATTGAAAAATAATTACAAAGTGCTTTTAAAAGTGTTGCAGCGTGGTAGGTGAACAAATGTCAAAAACATATAATTTATACGTGATAACTTGTTTGTGTGATTTTCAACAATGGGCAATTTCAGTTTGTGCAATCTCAAAATTCTTTTTGGATCCTTAGCTGAACAAGTGTGGGCGATTGTGTAGCAGCAGTTGGATTTTTTGGATCCGTTTGGCGGCAAAAACAGTTCAAAATCTAGAGGACCGGCTTTTTTCAAACTGACTGTTTTTTTCAAAAGAACCGGCTTTTTCAAAGTGCCCGGCTATCTATCTTTAGATACCGACTGAGTTTGAGGTTAGGTATTAGTCGGTCCTTGTGTACTTTAATGCAGTGTTCAGAGTGTAGGCAGCTCTACGCGTTTCGGCCGCAGTTCGCCCCCAGTTATGCCAACCTCTTTATGGGTCTCTTTGAAAACAACTTTATATATGAAGGACAATGGGGGGCGAACCTTGTGCACTACTACAGATACATAGATGATCTCTTCATCATTTGGAAGGGGAAACACAAACTTCTAGAATTATTCATAGAGGACATGAACACTAACCCAATGAATCTCAAATTTACACACGAATACAGCAGTAATCTAATACATTTTTTGGACATAGAAATTGAAATCATTAACACAGAAATAAAAACAAGAACATATTTCAAACAAACAGACGCAAACAATTATATTCACAATGATAGTTGCCATCTAACGAGATGGAAAACCAATATACCCAAGGGTCAATATCTAAGAATCCGAAAAAACTGTTCAGATATCAATCAATTTTCTAAACAATCCGAAATTCTCACACAGAGATTTAAGGAAAAAGGTTATAAGTCCCATATTATTAAAAAAAAAGCCAAAAAAGAAGCTGAAGAAAAAAACAGAGTTAATATTAACTACACAACATCTGACAAAACAAAAACAAAAAACTGAAGACCCATTTTTTATACCATTCATCACACAATATAGTTCCCAACATCATGAAATAAAAAAGATCCTCAATAAACATTGGCATTACATTAAACAAGATCAGATATTAGGACCTAGAATAAAAAATCAGCCGGACATAATTTTTAAAAGAGCAAAAAATTTAAAAAACATTCTGTCACCCAGTGAATTTAAAAATAAAACAACTAACAACCTAGTAGATACAAACTTCAAAAAAGAAAAAATAGAAGGATTTTTTCCATGCATTTCATGCAAATCATGTAAACATAGTTCAAAAATCAAAACAATAAAATCAAATAATAATGAACAATACATAAATATAAAAGAAATCATACGCTGTTCAGATCAAAACGTAATCTATTGCATACAGTGTTCATGCGGCCTACAATACTTTGGTCAAACGAGCCGCATGTTAAGAGATAGAATTAGAGAACACCTACACCATATAGAACACAAAGCTACCAATACCGAATTATACAAACACTTTACGGAATGTCACAATGGAAACATTAACAAATTCAAATATTGGGGAATTAAAAAAGTATTTCTTAGCCCTAGAGGAGGTAATATGGAACATTTTCTACTTAGAAAGGAAGCAGAATATATCTATGCATTTAAAACTCTCCATCCATATGGATTAAATATGGAATTTGACCTAAACTTTCTAATTTCAAATCAAATTAAAAGTCAAATTAAAAGCAAAATTAAAAATTAAAATTAGAAGTAAATCGAAAGAAGATTCTTTCTATCAAAATATAAATATTCTATAACAAAGTTCTCTAAAAATATCTCTTCCCACTCTTTTAATTAAAACAAATAACAAAAAAATTACACACAACGATATCCACATTAATTAAACATATGAGTTTACTTTGCCCCCCTCTCTTTATTTTAAGACCTATAAATAAACTACTGAGTAAGAACAGCTCAGGTTAAACTCAATAACTTTTTGAAATTAAAATTTGGTCTCTATATCATAGTTTAATAAAATTGTTTATTTTGCCCCTTTTTCACATACCGAAAAATGTATTCTTTTTAAAAAAATCAATATTTTGAATACTGGTTATAACACAAAGAATAACCATTCCTAAATAAAGATTAATATAAGATAACGAATAGTAATCAAGTACCTTATCTTTTAAGATTAAACTAATTTTTATAATATTGTCTTTTATCATGAGCATCTAGATCCATATTAGTAGATCCTTTATTTAATACCAAAAGATATATTTTATCATATCAGATATTTAGCCACAAAGAAACTATTTGTTCCTCCTATACCCATCATTTGACACTATACTTTTATATTATATTTAAAAAACAATTTTAACACATTTGTTACAAAAATCCTTTTCTAACACAAGCTTCATACCAATTTTGTTTACACAAATTGTAAATGTAATAACGGATGTTCCTCTTTGCTTTTTTGTGTTTCTTTCTATGAACTTTTCTATTGGTTAAAAGCAATTACAAACACCCAATAGTAACATAGATTGCCCACCACTGTTATCCAATAGCAAACTATCCTGCCCTTTATAAATGTCATACAGAGTGTTCATAGGCATCTTGATAAAGGCTACGGCCGAAACGCGTAGAGCTGCCTACACTCTGAACACTGCATTAAAGTACACAAGGACCGACTAATACCTAACCTCAAACTCAGTCGGTATCTAAAGATAGATAGCCGGGCACTTTGAAAAAGCCGGTTCTTTTGAAAAAAATGGTCAGTTTGAAAAAAGCCGGTCCTCTAGATTTTGAACTGTTTTTTGCCGCCAAACGGATCCAGAAAATCCAACTGCTGCTACACAATCGCCCACACTTGCTCAGCTAAGGATCCAAAAAGAATTTTGAGATTGCACATTGCACAAACTGAAATTGCCCATTGTTGAAAATCTCATCTCTACATCTCATCACAAAGTCCATTGGACACCACAACATAAGGAGATCTGTACCTTGCAATAGAGAAACATTTGCAACTGGGACACAAAGAATTTCTCCTTCACTTGCGAACACAAGTCCATACTGACAGAGAGTATTGGGACACCGCAATTTCCAGGAAATTCTACAGGACCCTCAACAAAGGAAACTTTTCTCCATTTGGAACCAGACACCTGCTAACAGACCGGAGTCCATACTGATAAATAGTATTGAGACAACCGCAACCCACAAAAAAACTTCCAAGTTCTTTTTTAGCTATTACTAATAGCAAATCCATACGACTGTCTTCCAACGGATCCCACCAAACAATTAAGTAGTATTGAGAACCACTACTTTCTAAGGTACTTTTAAAAGGTGTTACAAGGCACTTTCTGACATTCAACAGCTTTTATCAAAAAATCACCCTATCTTAGGTTGTTTTATATATTTTACTAGATCTTTAATTTTATCCACTGCAGTGCGATACACATATAACATATATATATTATGCAAGTATGTATTTAATGTCTTTTTAATCTGCCTATTTTAAATATAAACCATATTGTATTTGTTCTCAATCCAACTTGTATTCGTTACATTTTTACAATATAAATTGTCACATTTTGTACAATACATCAGTTTTCTGTCTATCATTTACATTGATCCTCACAATCTTATAATCTTATAATCTTATCATCACACAAACAAGTTATCACGTATAAATTATATGTTTTTGACATTTGTTCACCTACCACGCTGCAACACTTTTAAAAGCACTTTGTAATTATTTTTCAATTAATTGGAAATCAGCTCCCCCTTCATTTGTCCGTTCTAACTTTTATATCAATAACTATTTAGAGGAATTGTTATCATTTTAGAAGGGTTGTAGAGCATAATTTTTAACCACTCAAAAAATTAATAATTTTTAACCACTCAAAATATTATTTTGTTCACTAATATCTAATCAGTTTCAAGGTGCACTCACTCCATCCTGTTTTTAAAAATGTGAAGGGAGTATTGCTTGATGATACCATGTTTTAACTATGGGAAATCTATTCATAAGGCTCTCTGTAAATTCGGTCGCAGGGATTCATCTGCTGCTTCCCTTTACAGATCAACATTATAGTCCTCTACCATTACCTCTGCTGATATGTTTCAGTACTGGTTTGGCTGTCTGCTATATATGGATGGGTGTCTTATGGTAAGTATATATATTTTTTAAAGGACACACTCAGCTATGGAAAGGCACTTTATTTTGTAAAGTTCTTAATGTATATGTGTATATATATTGGCCATGAGACAGGTTGTTTTTATTTTCCTTTAAGCGTCATGAAATACAGTATCAGTATTTGAAATTTTGCTTAGAAAAAGTCAGAATGTGGGGGCTTATTTATTAAAAACGCTTACCTTTAGCCCCTTATTACCTCTGCATTCACGGAGGTTCTTTTTTCAATCATGCACGCAAAATCGTGCATACGATGACGCTATTTACGTCATCATGACACGTCATCATTTTGCACCTTTTTTTGGCGCTAAAATTTTCGCACCTTTTTTCCTAGTTAAAAAAAACGCTCCAACTTCACTCTGTGCTTTCATATAGCTTGTTTTTACTCATCATTGATATGAACTATAACATTTTTTAAATAAGCATTGTTTCCCATTCCTGAAAACTGTTGTATTTAAAGGGATACTAAACCCAAATTGTTTTCTTTCATGATTCGGAAAGAGCATGCAATTTTAGGAAACTCTCTAATTTACTCTTATTATCTGTTTTTCTGTGTTCTCTTGCTATCTTTATTTGAAAAAGCAGGAATAAAAGCTTTGGAGCCGGCCCTTTCAAGTTCCGAACCCGGGTTGCACTTGCTGATTGGATGACTAAATGTAGCCACCAATCAGCAAGCCCTATCCAGGGTACTGAACCAAAAATAGGCTGGCTCCAAAGCATTCATTCCTCCTTTTTCAAATAAAGATACCAAGGTAACAAAGACAAATTGATAATAGGAGTAAATAAGAAAGTTGTTTAATTTTGCATGCTCTATCTGAATCATTAAGAAAATATTTGGGTTTGCTATCCCATTAAGGAGAATGTGATATTTTGAAAACTAATCTTACTTTTCATTTTTTGTTTTTTACAAATTGTTTTGCCATGATGTCTCAAACTGAACCTGCCTCTGATGTTATCATAGGAACTGAGCTGCATGAACATATTTCTACTAAAGCTAAGTGTGTTTGTTCTATAAAAGCTGATCTAAATTATTCAGCTCAATTATGTGGCTCCTTTTTTGAACAATTATTACATGGTGATAATATTTCTATGAATATGAATGCATCCACTGTTCCATTTCAGTCTAATGCAAAAGGAATTCCTGCAGAAATGAAAGATTTCTCCAACATAGGTGTGTCCGGTCCACGGCGTCATCCTTACTTGTGGGATATTCTCTTCCCCAACAGGAAATGGCAAAGAGCCCAGCAAAGCTGGTCACATGATCCCTCCTAGGCTCCGCCTTCCCCAGTCATTCTCTTTGCCGTTGTACAGGCAACATCTCCACGGAGATGGCTTAGAGTTTTTTGGTGTTTAAATGTAGTTTTTATTCTTCAATCAAGAGTTTGTTATTTTAAAATAGTGCTGGTATGTACTATTTACTCTGAAACAGAAAAGAGATGAAGATTTCTGTTTGTAAGAGGAAAATGATTTTAGCAACCGTTACTAAAATTGATGGCTGTTTCCACACAGGACTGTTGAGAGGAATTAACTTCAGTTGGGGGAAACAGTGAGCAGACTTTTGCTGCTTGAGGTATGACACATTTCTAACAAGACTTGGTAATGCTGGAAGCTGTCATTTTCCCTATGGGATCCGGTAAGCCATTTTTATTAAATAAGAATAAAGGGCTTCACAAGGGCTTTAAAGACTGGTAGACATTTTTCTGGGCTAAAACGATTGATATATAAGCATTTTTAATACTTCATAGTTTTGAGGAGTTATTTTATTCTTGGGAATTATGTAAAATAACCGGCAGGCACTGTATTGAACACCTTTTTCACTGGGGGCCTTCTCTAATCATAGGCAGAGCCTCATTTTCGCGCCTCTATTGCGCAGTTGTTTTTGGGAAGCAAGACATGCAGATGCATGTGTGAGGAGCTCAGATACATAGAAAAAGCTTACTGAAGGCGTCATTTGGTATCGTATTCCCCTTTGGGCTTGGTTGGGTCTCAGCAAAGCAGATACCAGGGACTGTATAGGGGTTAAATATAAAAACGGCTCCGGTTCCGTTATTTTAAGAGTTAAAGCTTTCAAATTTGGTGTGCAATACTTTTAAGGCTTTAAGACACTGTGGTGAAATTTTGGTGAATTTTGAACAATTCCTTCATACTTTTTCACATTTTCAGTAATAAAGTGTGTTCAGTTTAAAATTTAAAGTGACAGTAACGGTTTTATTTTAAAACGTTTTTTGTACTTTGTTATCAAGTTTATGCCTGTTTAACATGTCTGAACTATCAGATAGACTATGTTCTGTATGTGGGGAAGCCAAGGTTCCTTCTCATTTAAATAGATGTGATTTATGTGACACAAAATTTAGAGAAAATGATGCCCAAGATGATTCCTCAAGTGAGGGGAGTAAGCATGGTACTGCATCATCCCCTCCTTCGTCTACGCCAGTCTTGCCCACACAGGAGGCCCCTAGTACATCTAGTGCGCCAATACTCCTTACTATGCAACAATTAACGGCTGTAATGGATAATTCTATCAAAAACATTTTAGCCAAAATGCCCACTTATCAGCGAAAGCGCGACTGCTCTGTTTTAGAAAATACTGAAGAGCATGAGGACGCTGATGATATTGGTTCTGAAGTGCCCCTACACCAGTCTGAGGGGGCCAGGGAGGTTTTGTCTGAGGGAGAAATTTCAGATTCAGGGAAAATTTCTCAACAAGCTGAACCTG
Source organism: Bombina bombina (assembly GCF_027579735.1). Taxonomy (NCBI): domain Eukaryota; kingdom Metazoa; phylum Chordata; class Amphibia; order Anura; family Bombinatoridae; genus Bombina; species Bombina bombina. Next base: position 514,610,511 of record NC_069505.1, on the reverse strand, counting down.
ATGTGATTACATTCAAATTTAAATTGGAACATCTCCGCGCTCTGCTTAAGGAGGTGTTATCTACTGTGGATGATTGTGAGAATTTGGTCATTCCAGAGAAATTATGTAAGATGGACAAGTTCCTAGAGGTCCCGGGGCCCCCTGAAGCTTTTCCTATACCCAAGCGGGTGGCGGACATTGTAAACAAAGAATGGGAAAGGCCCGGCATACCTTTTGTCCCTCCCCCTATATTTAAGAAATTGTTTCCTATGGTCGACCCCAGAAAGGACTTATGGCAGACAGTCCCCAAGGTCGAGGGGGCGGTTTCTACTCTAAACAAACGCACTACTATCCCTATAGAAGATAGTTGTGCTTTTAAAGATCCTATGGATAAAAAATTAGAGGGTTTGCTTAAAAAGATGTTTGTTCAGCAAGGTTACCTTCTACAACCAATTTCATGCATGGTTCCTGTCACTACAGCAGCGTGTTTCTGGTTCGATGAACTAGAAAAGTCGCTCAATAAAGATTCTTCTTATGAGGAGATTATGGACAGAATTCATGCTCTCAAATTGGCTAACTCTTTTACTTTAGACGCCACTTTGCAATTGGCTAGATTAGCGGCGAAAAATTCAGGGTTTGCTATTGTGGCGCGCAGAGCGCTTTGGCTAAAATCTTGGTCAGCGGATGCGTCTTCCAAGAACAAATTGCTTAACATACCTTTCAAGGGGAAAACGCTGTTTGGCCCTGACTTGAAAGAGATTATTTCTGATATCACTGGGGGTAAGGGCCACGCCCTTCCTCAGGATAGGTCTTTCAAGGCTAAAAATAAACCAAATTTTCGTCCCTTTCGCAGAAACGGACCAGCCCCAAGTGCTACATCCTCTAAGCAAGAGGGTAATACTTCTCAAACCAAGCCAGCCTGGAGGCCAATGCAAGGCTGGAACAAAGGTAAGCAGGCCAAGAAACCTGCCACTGCTACCAAGACAGCATGAGATGTTGGCCCCCGATCCGGGACCGGATCTGGTGGGGGGCAGACTTTCTCTCTTCGCTCAGGCTTGGGCAAGAGATGTTCTGGATCCTTGGGCGCTAGAAATAGTCTCCCAAGGTTATCTTCTGGAATTCAAGGAGCTTCCCCCAAGGGGGAGGTTCCACAGGTCTCAATTGTCTTCAGACCACATAAAAAGACAGGCATTCTTACATTGTGTAGAAGACCTGTTAAAAATGGGAGTGATTCATCCTGTTCCGTTAGGAGAACAAGGGATGGGATTCTACTCCAATCTGTTCATAGTTCCCAAAAAAGAGGGAACATTCAGACCAATCTTAGATCTCAAGATCCTAAACAAGTTTCTCAAGGTTCCATCGTTCAAAATGGAAACCATTCGGACAATTCTTCCTTCCATCCAGGAAGGTCAATTCATGACCACGGTGGATTTAAAGGATGCGTATCTACATATTCCTATCCACAAGGAACATCATCGGTTCCTAAGGTTCGCCTTTCTGGACAAGCATTACCAGTTTGTGGCACTTCCATTCGGATTAGCCACTGCTCCAAGAATTTTCACAAAGGTACTGGGGTCCCTTCTAGCGGTGCTACGACCAAGGGGCATTGCAGTGGTACCTTACTTGGACGACATACTGATTCAAGCGTCGTCCCTACCACAAGCAAAGGCTCATACGGACATTGTCCTGGCCTTTCTCAGATCTCACGGGTGGAAAGTGAACGTAGAAAAAAGTTCTCTATCTCCGTCAACAAGAGTTCCCTTCCTGGGAACAATAATAGACTCCTTAGAAATGAGGATTTTTCTGACAGAGGCCAGAAAATCAAAACTTCTAAGCTCTTGTCAAGTACTTCATTCTGTTCCTCTTCCTTCCATAGCGCAGTGCATGGAAGTAATAGGTTTGATGGTCGCGGCAATGGACATAGTTCCTTTTGCGCGAATTCATCTGAGACCATTACAACTGTGCATGCTCAGTCAGTGGAATGGGGATTATACAGACTTGTCTCCGACGATACAAGTAGATCAGAGGACCAGAGATTCACTCCGTTGGTGGCTGACCCTGGACAACCTGTCACAGGGGATGAGCTTCCGCAGACCAGAGTGGGTCATTGTCACGACCGACGCCAGTCTGGTGGGCTGGGGCGCGGTCTGGGAACCCCTGAAAGCTCAGGGTCTTTGGTCTCGGGAAGAATCTCTTCTCCCCATAAATATTCTGGAACTGAGAGCGATATTCAATGCTCTCAAGGCTTGGCCTCAGCTAGCAAAGGCCAAATTCATACGGTTTCAATCAGACAACATGACGACTGTTGCGTATATCAACCATCAGGGGGGAACAAGGAGTTCCCTGGCGATGGAAGAAGTGACCAAAATCATTCAATGGGCGGAGACTCACTCCTGCCACTTGTCTGCAATCCACATCCCAGGAGTGGAAAACTGGGAAGCGGATTTTCTGAGTCGTCAGACATTTCATCCGGGGGAGTGGGAACTCCATCCGGAAATCTTTGCCCAAATTACTCAATTGTGGGGCATTCCAGACATGGATCTGATGGCCTCTCGTCAGAACTTCAAGGTTCCTTGCTACGGGTCCAGATCCAGGGATCCCAAGGCGACTCTAGTAGATGCACTAGTAGCACCTTGGACCTTCAACCTAGCTTATGTATTCCCACCGTTTCCTCTCATCCCCAGGCTGGTAGCCAGGATCAATCAGGAGAGGGCATCGGTGATCTTGATAGCTCCTGCGTGGCCACGCAGGACTTGGTATGCAGACCTGGTGAATATGTCATCGGCTCCACCATGGAAGCTACCTTTGAGACAGGACCTTCTTGTTCAAGGTCCGTTCGAACATCCGAATCTGGCCTCACTCCAACTGACTGCTTGGAGATTGAACGCTTGATTTTATCAAAGCGAGGGTTCTCAGATTCTGTCATTGATACTCTTGTTCAGGCCAGAAAGCCTGTAACTAGAAAAATCTACCATAAAATATGGAAAAAATATATCTGTTGGTGTGAATCTAAAGGATTCCCATGGAACAAGATAAAAATTCCTAAGATTCTATCCTTTCTTCAAGAAGGTTTGGAGAAAGGATTATCTGCAAGTTCTTTGAAGGGACAGATTTCTGCTTTATCTGTTTTACTTCACAAAAAGCTGGCGGCTGTGCCAGATGTTCAAGCTTTTGTTCAGGCTCTGGTTAGAATCCAGCCTGTTTACAAACCTTTGACTCCTCCTTGGAGTCTCAATTTAGTTCTTTCAGTTCTTCAGGGGGTTCCGTTTTAACCCTTACATTCCGTAGATATTAAGTTATTATCTTGGAAAGTTTTGTTTTTGGTTGCAATTTCTTCTGCTAGAAGAGTTTCAGAGTTATCTGCTCTGCAGTGTTCTCCTCCTTATCTGGTGTTCCATGCAGATAAGGTGGTTTTGCGTACTAAACCTGGTTTTCTTCCGAAAGTTGTTTCTAACAAAAACATTAACCAGGAGATAGTCGTGCCTTCTTTGTGTCCGAATCCAGTTTCAAAGAAGGAACGTTTGTTGCACAATTTGGATGTAGTTCGTGCTCTAAAATTCTATTTAGATGCTACAAAGGATTTCAGACAAACATCTTCCTTGTTTGTTGTTTATTCTGGTAAAAGGAGAGGTCAAAAAGCAACTTCTACCTCTCTCTCTTTTTGGCTTAAAAGCATCATCAGATTGGCTTATGAGACTGCCGGACGGCAGCCTCCTGAAAGAATCACAGCTCATTCCACTAGGGCTGTGGCTTCCACATGGGCCTTCAAGAACGAGGCTTCTGTTGATCAGATATGTAAGGCAGCGACTTGGTCTTCACTGCACACTTTTACCAAATTTTACAAATTTGCTACTTTTGCTTCTTCTGAGGCTATTTTTGGGAGAAAGGTTTTGCAAACCGTGGTGCCTTCCATCTAGGTGACCTGATTTGCTCCCTCCCATCATCCGTGTCCTAAAGCTTTGGTATTGGTTCCCACAAGTAAGGATGACGCCGTGGACCGGACACACCTATGTTGGAGAAAACAGAATTTATGTTTACCTGATAAATTACTTTCTCCAACGGTGTGTCCGGTCCACGGCCCGCCCTGGTTTTTTAATCAGGTCTGATATTTTATTTTCTTTAACTACAGTCACCACGGTATCATATGATTTCTCCTATGCAAATATTCCTCCTTTACGTCGGTCGAATGACTGGGGAAGGCGGAGCCTAGGAGGGATCATGTGACCAGCTTTGCTGGGCTCTTTGCCATTTCCTGTTGGGGAAGAGAATATCCCACAAGTAAGGATGACGCCGTGGACCGGACACACCGTTGGAGAAAGTAATTTATCAGGTAAACATAAATTCTGTTTTTATTGCTGCAGCCATAGATAAAGCTATGACTACTATTCCGCCTTCAAATAAACGTAAAAGGACTTTACAAAGTTTTCCTAAGTCTATTGAATTTTGTACTGACTAACAGCAAACTGATGTATCTTCTACTGATGGGGGTTCCTTTGATTCAGAAGATCCTACATCAGAGACATAAATTGATAAATCTTCTTTTTCTCTTGCAAGGTGTATCCAGTCCACGGATCCATCCTTACTTGTGGGATATTCTCCTTCCCTACAGGAAGTGGCAAAGAGAGCACACAGCAGAGCTGTCCATATAGCTCCCCCCTAGCTCCACCCCCCAGTCATTCTCTTTGCCGCGTTAACGCACTAGGTTCTCTCTCAGGGAGGGTAAAGTGAATGTGGTGTTAGAATTGTAGTTTTATATCTTCAATCAAGAGTTTGTTATTTTTAAATGGTACCGGTTTGTACTATTTACTCTCTAGCAGAAAAGTGATGAAGATTTCTGGTGAGAGGAAAATGATTTTAGCATGTTGTAACTAAAATCCACTGCTGTTCCCACACAGGACTGAGGAGTACCAGAAAACTTCAGTTGGGGGGACAGTTTGCAGGCTTGACTGCAATTAGGTATGTTCAGTCATTTATTTCTAGACAAGACTGAGATAATGCTAGAAGACTGACAAGATCCCCATGTGGGGAGGGTAAGCTATGTTCTGAGACTTAGTATAGAATTGAATACTTACATGACAGGGCTAAATAGGCTGGTTGACACTAAGGCAGGGTAATCGATTATTTATTAAAAAATACTCATTGGAGACACCTTTTTAGGCACTTTGGAGTGTTTTACTGGGGTTATTATCCACATGGCATAAATTTAGTCACTTAGAAGTGATTTTTGTAGGCCTCACAACTCCGGAGTGGAGTGGGAGAGGCCTAATTTCGCGCCTCAGATGCGCACTTAGAATTGAGAGACTGTTTCATGCTGCTTCACATGGAGGGTCCAGCTGCTGATTGAGGGCCTAGAAGAAGCTTTATTTCTCCAACATAGGTGTGTCCGGTCCACGGCGTCATCCTTACTTGTGGGATATTCTCTTCCCCAACAGGAAATGGCAAAGAGCCCAGCAAAGCTGGTCACATGATCCCTCCTAGGCTCCGCCTACCCCAGTCATTCTCTTTGCCGTTGTACAGGCAACATCTCCACGGAGATGGCTTAGAGTTTTTTAGTGTTTAACTGTAGTTTTTATTATTCAATCAAGAGTTTGTTATTTTAAAATAGTGCTGGTATGTACTATTTACTCAGAAACAGAAAAGAGATGAAGATTTCTGTTTGTATGAGGAAAATGATTTTAGCACCGTAACTAAAATCCATGGCTGTTCCACACAGGACTGTTGAGAGCAATTAACTTCAGTTGGGGGAACAGTGTGCAGTCTCTTACTGCTTGAGGTATGACACATTCTAACAAGACGATGTAATGCTGGAAGCTGTCATTTTCCCTATGGGATCCGGTAAGCCATGTTTATTAAGATAGTAAATAAGGGCTTCACAAGGGCTTATTAAGACTGTAGACTTTTTCTGGGCTAAATCGATTCATTATTAACACATATTTAGCCTTGAGGAATCATTTATTCTGGGTATTTTGATATGATTATATCGGCAGGCACTGTTTTTGACACCTTATTCTTTAGGGGCTTTCCCTAATCATAGTCAGAGCCTCATTTTCGCGCCGGTATGGCGCACTTGTTTTTGAGGACAGCATGGCATGCAGCTGCATGTGTGTGGAGCTCTGATACATAGAAAAGTCTTTCTGAAGGCATCATTTGGTATCGTATTCCCCTTTGGGCTTGGTTGGGTCTCAGCAAAGCAGATTCCAGGGACTGTAAAGGGGTTAAATATAAAAACGGCTCCGGTTCCGTTATTTTAAGGGTTAAAGCTTCCAAATTTGGTGTGCAATACTTTTAAGGCTTTAAGACACTGTGGTGAAATTTTGGTGAATTTTGAACAATTCCTTCATACTTTTTCGCAATTGCAGTAATAAAGTGTGTCTAGTTTAAAATTTAAAGTGACAGTAACGGTTTTATTTTAAAACGTTTTTTGTTGTGTTCTGACTGTGGGGAAACCAAGGTTCCTTCTCATTTAACTATATGTATTTTATGTCATAAAAAAATTTAGTAAATATAATGCCCAAGATGATTCCTCAAGTGTGGGGAGTAAGCATGGTACTGCATCATCCCCTCCTTCGTCTACACCAGTCTTGCCCATACAGGAGGCCCCTAGTACATCTAGTGCGCCAATACTCCTTACTATGCAACATTTAACGGCTGTAATGGATAATTCTATCAAAAACATTTTAGCCAATATGCCCACTTATCAGCGAAAGCGCGACTGCTCTGTTTTAGAAAATTCTGTAGAGCATGAGAACGCTGATGATATGGTTTCTGAAGGGCCCCTACACCAGTCTGAGGGGGCCAGGGAGGTTTTGTCTGAGGGAGAAATTTCAGATTCAGGAAACATTTCTCAACAAGCTGAACCTGATGTGATTACTTTTAAATTTAAGTTGGAACATCTCCGCGCTCTGCTTAAGGAGGTGTTATCCAATTTGGATGATTGTGATTATCTGGTCATTCCAGAACCACTATGTAAAATGGAAAAGTTCTTAGAGGGGGCCCCCCGAAGCTTTTCCTATATCCAAGCGGGTGGCGTACATTGTTAGTAAAGAATGGGACAGGCCCGGTATACCTTTAGTACCTCCCCCCATATTTATAAAATTGTTTTCCTATAGTCGACCCCAGAAAGGACTGATGGCAGACAGTCCCCAAGGTCGAGGGGGCGGTTTCTACTCTACACAAGCGCGCCACTATACCCATAGAAGATAGTTGTGCTTTCCAAGTCCTATGGATAAAAAATTAGAAGGTCTGCTAAAGATGTTTGTTCAGCAAGGTTCCCTTCTACAACCAATTGCATGCATTGTCCCTGTCACTGCAGCCGCGTGTTTCTAGTTTGATGAGCTAGGAAAGGCGATTATTAGTAATTCTTCTTCTTATGAGGAGATTATGGACAGAATTCGTGCTCTTAAATTGGCTAATTCTTTCACCCTAGACGCCACCTTGCAATTGGCTAGGTTAGCGGCGAAAAAATTCTGGGTTTGCTATTGTGGCGCAGAGCGCTTTGGTTAAAATCTTGGGCAGCGGATGCGTCTTCCAAGAACAAATTGCTTGACATTCCTTTCAAGGGGAAAACACTCTTTGGCCCTGACTTGAAAGAGATTATCTCTCATATCACTGGGGGCAAGGGCCACGCCCTTCCTCAGGATAGGTCTTTTCAAGACCAAAAATAAACCTAAGTTTCGTCCCTTTCGCAGAAACGGATCAGCCCCAAGGGCTACGTCCTCTAAGCAGGAAGGTAATACTTCTCAAGCCAATCCAGCCTGGAGACCTAGGCAAGGCTGGAACAAAGGAAAGCAGGCCAGGAAACCTGCCACTGCTACCAAGACAGCATGAAATGCGGGCCCCCGATCCGGGACCGGATCTGGTGGGGGGCAGACTCTCTCTCTTCGCTCAGGCTGGGGCGAGAGATGTTCTGGATCCTTGGGCGCTAGAAATAGTCTCCCAAGGTTATTCTCTGGAGTTCAGGGGGCTTCCTCCAAGGGGGAGGTTCCACAGGTCTCAGTTGTCTTCAGACCACATAAGAAGACAGGCATTCTTACATTGGGTAGAAGACCTGCTAAAAATGGGAGTGATTCATCCTGTTCCATTAGGAGAACAAGGGATGGGGTTCTACTCCAATCTGTTCATAGTTCCCAAAAAAGAGGGAACGTTCAGACCAATCTTAGATCTCAAGATCTTGAACAAGTTTCTCAAGGTTCCATCGTTCAAGATGGAAACCATTCGAACACTTCTTCCTTCCATCCAGGAAGGTCAATTCATGACCAAGGTGGATTTCAAGGATGCGTATCTACATATTCCTATCCACAAGGAACATCATGGTTCCTAAGGTTTGCATTCCTGGACAAGCATTTCCAGTTCGTGGCGTTTTCTTTCGGATTAGCCACTGCTCCTAGGATTTTCTCATAGGTACTAGGGTCCCTTCTGGCGGTGCTAAGACCAAGGGGCATTGCTGTAGTACCTTACTTGGACGACATTCTGATTCGAGCGTCGTCCCTTCCTCAAGTAAAGGCTCACACGGACATTGTCCTGGCCTTTCCCAGATCTCACGGATGGAAAGTGAACGTGGAAAAGAGTTCTCTATCTCCGTCAACGAGGGTTCCCTTCTTGGGAACTATAATAGACTCCTTAGAAATGAGGATTTTTCTGATAGAAGCCAGAAAAACAAAACTTCTAGACTCTTGTCGGATACTTCATTCCGTTCCTCTTCCTTCCATAGCGCAGTGCATGGAAGTGATAGGTTTGATGGTAGCGGCAATGGACATAGTTCCTTTTGTGCGCATTCATCTAAGACCATTACAACTGTTCATGCTCAGTCAGTGGAATGGGGACTATTCAGACTTGTCTCCGAAGATACAAGTAAATCAGAGGACCAGAGACTCATTCCGTTGGTGGCTGTCCCTGGACAACCTGTCACAAGGGATGACCTTCCGCAGACCAGAGTGGGTCATTGTCACGACCGACGCCAGTCTGATGGGCTGGGGCGCGGTCTGGGGATCCCTGAAAGCTCAGGGTCTTTGGTCTCGGGTAGAATCTCTTCTACCGATAAATATTCTGGAACTGAGAGCGATATTCAATGCTCTCAAAGCTTGGCCTCAGCTAGCGAGGGCCAAGTTCATACATCAACCATCAGGGGGGAACAAGGAGTTCCCTAGCGATGGAAGAAGTGACCAAAATCATTCTATGGGAGGAGTCTCACTCCTGCCACCTGTCTGCTATCCACATCCCAGGAGTGGAAAATTGGGAAGCGGATTTTCTGAGTCGTCAGACATTGCATCCGGGGGAGTGGGAACTCCATCCGGAAATCTTTGCCCAAGTTACTCAACCGTGGGGCATTCCAGACATGGATCTGATGGCCTCTCGTCAGAACTTCAGAGTTCCTTACTACGGGTACAGATCCAGGGATCCCAAGGCGGCTCTAGTGGATGCACTAGTAGCACCTTGGACCTTCAAACTAGCTTATGTGTTCCCGCCGTTTTCCTCTCATCCCCAGGCTGGTAGCCAGGATCAATCAGGAGAGGGCGTCGGTGATTTTGATAGCTCCTGCGTGGCCACGCAGGACTTGGTATGCAGATCTGGTGAATATGTCATCGGCTCCACCATGGAAGCTACCTTTGAGACGAGACCTTCTTGTTCTAGGTCCGTTCGACCCACTCCAGCTGACCGCTTGGAGATTGAACGCTTGATCTTATCAAAGCGAGGGTTCTCAGATTCTGTTATTAATACTCTTGTTCAGGCCTGAAAGCCTGTAACCAGAAAAATTACCACATAATTTGGTATATCTGTTGGTGTGAATCTGCAGGATTCCCTTGGGACAAGGTTAAGATTCCTAAGAGTCTATCCTTCCTTCGAGAAGGATTGGAAAAAGGATTATCTGCAAGTTCCTTGATGGGACAGATTTTTGCCTTGTCTGTGTTACTTCACAAAAAGCTGGCAGCTGTGCCAGATGTTCTAGCCTTTGTTCAGGCTCTGGTTAGAATCAAGCCTGTTTACAAAATTTTGACTCCTCCTTGGAGTCTCAACCTAGTTCTTTCAGTTCTTCAGGGGGTTCCGTTTGAACCCTTACATTCCGTTGATATTAAGTTATTATCTTGGAAAGTTTTGTTTTTGGTTGCAATTTCTTCTGCTAGAAGAGTTTCAGAATTATCTGCTCTGCAGTGTTCTTCTCCTTATCTGGTGTTCCATGCAGATAAGGTGGTTTTGCGTACTAAACCTGGTTTTCTTCCAAAAGTTGTTTCTAACAAAAACATTAACCAGGAGATAGTTGTGCCTTCTTTGTGTCCTAATCCAGTTTCAAAGAAGGAACGTTTGTTGCACAACTTGGATGTAGTTCGTGCTCTCAAATTTTACTTAGCAGCTACTAAGGATTTCAGACAAACTTTGTCTTTGTTTGTTGTTTATTCTGGTAAACGGAGAGGTCAAAAAGCAACTTCTACCTCTCTCTCCTTCTGGATTAAAAGCATTATCCGATTGGCTTATGAGACTGCCGGACGGCAGCCTCCTGAAAGAATCACAGCTCACTCCACTAGGGCTGTGGCTTCCACATGGGCCTTCAAGAACGAGGCTTCTGTTGATCAGATATGTAAGGCAGCGACTTGGTCTTCACTGCACACTTTTTCTAAATTTTACAAATTTGATACTTTTGCTTCTTCTGAGGCTATTTTTGGGAGAAAGGTTTTGCAAGCCGTGGTGCCTTCCATTTAGGTGACCTGATTTGCTCCCTCCCTTCATCCGTGTCCTAAAGCTTTGGTATTGGTTCCCACAAGTAAGGATGACGCCGTGGACCGGACACACCTATGTTGGAGAAAACAGAATTTATGTTTACCTGATAAATTACTTTCTCCAACGGTGTGTCCGGTCCACGGCCCGCCCTGGTTTTTTTAATCAGGTCTGATAATTTATTTTCTTTAACTACAGTCACCACGGTAACATATGGTTTCTCCTATGCAAATATTCCTCCTTAACGTCGGTCGAATGACTGGGGTAGGCGGAGCCTAGGAGGGATCATGTGACCAGCTTTGCTGGGCTCTTTGCCATTTCCTGTTGGGGAAGAGAATATCCCACAAGTAAGGATGACGCCGTGGACCGGACACACCGTTGGAGAAAGTAATTTATCAGGTAAACATAAATTCTGTTTTCCCCAAAACTGATCTCTAAGGGCAGGTAGGACCACAGCAGTAAGCTGTGGCAAGGTGCTGTAGTTTGTTAACTGGTTGTTGGCTTTAGGCTGCTCCGGTTTGGGCATTAAGGGGTTAATCATTCTGAAACTTGCTGTGTAATCTTATTAAAGCCTTAGGTACATACTGTGAAAATGTAAAATTGTGTGCTCTTTTTATTTCTTAAAGGCACAGTAATGTTTTTTTCAAATTGTGTTTTTTATTTGATTAAAGTGTTTTCCAAGCTTGCTTGTGTATGCTACTAGTCTGTTAAACATGTCTGACACTAAGGAAAATCCTTGTTCAATGTGTTTAGAAGCCATGGTGGAACCCCTCTCAGAATGTGTCCCAATTGCACTAATATGTCTATACACTTTAAAGATCATATTGTTGCACTTAAAAATGTGGCCCAAGATGATTCTCAGACTGAAGGTAATGAGGATAGTCCGTCTACCTCTCCCCATGTGTCACAACCAGTTACACCCGCGCAAGCGACGCTTAGTGCCTCTAGTGCGTCTGCCCCTATTACATTGCAACAACTAGCGACAGTTATGGATAATTCCCTTGCGGCCTTTCTATCCAAACTGCCAGTTTTTCCTACAAAGCGTGATAGCTCTGTTTTAAGAACAGATTATGAGCAGTCTGAAGCTTTGGTAGCCTTATCTGATGTACCCTCACAACGCTCTGAAATGGAGGTAAGGGATTTGATGTCTGAGGGAGAAATTTCCAATTCAGGAAAGGTTTCTCATCGGGCAGAGTCAGATTCATTAGCATTTAAATTTAAATTGGAACACCTCCGCGTTTTGCTCAGGGAGGTATTAGCTACTCTGGATGATTGTGACCCTATGGTGGTCCCAGAGAAGTTGTGTAAAATGGACAAGTACCTAGAGGTTCCTGTATACACTGATGCATTTCCGATCCCTAAGAGGGTTGCGGATATTGTTACTAGGGAGTGGGATAGACCAGGTGTCCCTTTTGTCCCCCCACCTATTTTTTTTTTTTTTTTTTTTTTTTAAGTTTTCAAAAAAGTTTATTGAGAGTAAAACAAGTACATACATTCAAAATGCAAGAAATAAAAATGAGTTACATTGTTGACTCGCTTCACAGTTGAAGTAATACAGGGGTATAGGGGAAGGGAGGGGAGGAGAAATGGGAGAATAAACAATTAAGGTTACAATGGTTACAAGGATAAGCATATTATCTGGGTCAAAAAGCAGTTCTAAGTTACATGAACATAATTTTACATGGACCGATTAATTTTGGACCTCCTGAGTGGTTGGAGTTTTAGTCTGTATGTAAGTTTCCCACATAAAGGTCATTTGGGCATATGTGTCCATAGTTTTGTTTTTCATGTAATGGTATTCTTCTAAGGAAAGGGTGCGATGACACTCTAATTGCCATTGTGCTAGGGAAGGGACTTTATTTGATTTCCAGTTTCTAGCTAGTATGATTTTAAAGCTATTGCTTAAAATATGGAATAGTTTTTTGGAGGGGGTGGGGAGTTTGTTTGGGATCTTATTAAAAAGCCACATACATGGATCGGGGGGGGTGGGTGTACCTAAGATTGAGCTAGATTCCTTAGCAATCAGTGCCCACGCGGGGGATAATTTGTCACATTGCCACCATATGTGGGACATGTGGCACTCAGCTGAACCACATCTCCAGCACTGTGCTGATTTGAGTTTGTAGATCTTTTTGCATCTTTCTGGGGTCAGATACCATCGCTGCAGGATTTTGATATTAAGTTCGATGAATTTACAGGAAATTGAAGTCTTTTTAATATTGTTAAAGATTTGTAGGGCTTCTGTATATGTAATCTCTGTTCCTAATTCGGAATTCCATCTATCTATATAATATGGGAGCGAACCGTGTGGTTGTTGTGACAAGATTGTGTGTGTGATGGACAGTGCGTGCCTGGTCGGAGTACTTTTATGGCAGAGGGATTCTAGGGGTGTTAGTGATCTGGTCATGTTAGAAGTTTGTGGGTGGGTTGTAATGTATGAGTGACATTGTCTGTAGAAGAGCCAGTCTTTGAAGACTAGAAACCCTGTGGATATTAGTTCCTGTCGTGTGGGAGAGTGCTGTTCGTTTCCCATATGGTATATCTGTAAGGACCGGAGGGGGGTACTGGTAAGTCTGTTTGATAGTGGGAGGCCCGGGTGGAACTCAGTATTGTGAGTCAAGGGTGTTAGTGGGGAGAATTTGGTCGAAATATTGGGGTATTCAATTAGCATTTTGTCCCACGCTTTATACGTTTCCAGAGTAATTTGCGAGGGGGATTTTAAGAATCTTCCTCGGTCCTTTGGTGTCCAGCATAATTGGCCTAAGTGTTGGGTTTGTGATAGGTCGTGTTCTAATTGGACCCATAGTTTGTTGTCTAAGTTACTGTGCCAATCTATAATGCGCTGCAAGAATGTAGCTTGTCTGTACCTGTGAAAGTCTGGAACCCCGAGGCCTCCCATAGTTATGGGTAGGAGCATAATTTTTTTGCTGATTCTTGCTCTGTTATTGAACCAAATAAAGTCCAATACATTTGACTGTAATGTATTCATGAAACTCGGTGGGAGTGGGATGGGCAAGGTCTGAAAGAGGTAGAGAATTCTAGGGAGGATGATCATCTTAACAACATTTATTCTTCCCAGCCAGGAGATATGTGTTTTTTTCCAGGATGAGAGATCCGTTATTATTTTGGAGAGGAGGGGTTTGTGATTTATGGCAAATAAGTGGTCCGGGGTTGGAGTTAGGTGAATACCCAAATATCGGAGTGATGTGGGCTGCCATCTGAATGGACATATTGGTTTGATTGTGTCTAAATCTTCCTGGGGGAGATTTATGTTCATGATTTCCGACTTTTTCTTATTAATCAAGAAGTTAGATACGACTCCGAATTCGTCTAGTAATTGGAGAATATGAGGAATAGTGGTAAGTGGGTTTGTGATACAGAACAGGACGTCATCTGCATAAAGCATTATTTTGTGGTGTGAATTTTGAGTTTGTATGCCTGTGATTAGTGGTTGATTACGAACTTTGTGGGCTAGTGCTTCAATCGCACAGGCAAATAGGAGTGGGGAGAGGGGGCAGCCCTGTCTGGTTCCATTGGTGATGTGAAAGGGGGCAGATAGGGACCCGTTTACTCGTACCCTGGCTGTGGGGGTGGTGTACATGGCAAAAACCCTGCTTGTAAATTCTTGCCCCAGGCCCATTTTTAATAGTACCGCTCTCAGAAACTGCCAACCGACGCGGTCAAAGGCTTTTTCCGCGTCGGTCGACAAGACCAAGAGCGGAATGTTCCTAAGTTTGGCGTGTTCTATCAATTGGGTTGCCCTGATCGTATTATCCTTAGCTTCTCTTGCTGGGACAAAGCCGACTTGATCTTTGCCAATTAATTGTGGAAGGACGGTGTTTAGTCGGGTGGCTAAAATCTTGGCATAAATTTTTAAATCTGTATTTAGTAGGGAAATTGGTCTGTAGTTTTCTACACGCTCGGGGTCTTTCCCAGGTTTCGGTATTATGGAAATAATAGCCTCCAGGTTCTGTGTGGGGAAAGGGTTGTCTGACGTAATTGAGTTAAAGAGGGTCAGTAGGTGTGGAGATAGGATGTCTGTGTATTTCTTGTAATAATAGTTTGTGTAACCGTCTGGGCCTGGGGCTTTATCAGTGGGAAGGTCTGTTATGGTCTTTCGGATTTCCAGTAATGTAAAGGGCTGTTGGAGAAGAGTTAGTTGCTCTTTCGCTACCTCGGGGAAGTTTATATCTGATAAAAAGCATTCAATACGTGATGCAATGTCAGTCGGGGTGTGAGTGTGTTGGTTTGGGGATGTTGCAGTAAGGTTGTATAGGTGGTCGTAGTAAGATCGGAATGATTCTGCTATGTTGGAGGTATCATGATGTGTTTTATCAGTGGTTTTGATCTTAAGAATATATGTGCGGTTGGATGTGCGTTTCAGTTTGCGGGCAAAAAGTCTGCTACATTTATTATCCCCTTCATAGAATGATTGTTTTAATTTAAAGGCTAGTCTTTTACATTCCTTGTCTAGTAGATTTGTTGTGATTTGTTTACTTTCCTGTAAGGCTTTAGCTATTTGTGTGTCGGTAGGCTTTTTTTTGAGCTGTATCTCCAGCTCATTCATCTTGTACAGGGAGTCCTGTAACAGGAGTCTCTGTTGTTTTCTATGGTGAGATTGCATACTCATTAATTCCCCTCGTATAGTCCCTTTGTGTGCTTCCCATATGTTATGAAAGTTTGGCACTGAGCCAAGATTAATATCAAAGAATTCTTGTATAGCTTTCTGTAACTTATCCGTGTATTGTGGGAGGTCTAAAAGTTCTTCATTGAGTTTCCAAGTATAGGTGGAGGGAGAAGCTGAGGGCCAATGAATGATGCATGATACTATGGAATGGTCTGACCAGGATGTTGATAGGATCGAGGATTGTGTGGCATATGATAGGGAGGTGACGTCGGTTAGGATGTAATCTATGCGGGTGTAGCGTGAGTGTGGGTGCGAGAAAAAGGTAAAGTCTTCTACATCTGGGTGGTGTATCCTCCACACATCATGGACGGCTAGGTCCTTCAGTTTTTGTCTTATAGAGGCTATGGTTCTGTGTGGTGTAGATGAGGTATGGTTGGAGTTATCCTTAAAGGGATCTAGAGTGATGTTAAGATCGCCCCCTAAGATTAGCATACCTTTAGTGACTTCTAAAATTTTATTTGTCAGGGAAGATATAAATTTGTCTTGGGCGGTATTGGGGGTGTATGCGCTTACTAAGGTTGTTGTTGTGTTATAAAGTTTGCCCACTAAAATTAAGTATCTGCCTTCTGCGTCTTTATGGGAATCTAGCAGCTGGAAGGGTATCCCCTTCCTAATTAAAATTCCCACACCGTTAGTTTTGGAGGTGTTAGAAGAATAATATGAGGGGCCATGCTTATATAGAAAGGTTTTGGGTTCGTGGCCCTTTAAGAAATGGGACTCTTGTATAAATATTATATCGCCTCCTTTACTTTTGAGGTCTCGAATAACTATATTCCTTTTGTGAGGGTTGTTTAGGCCCTTTGCATTAATGGACAGGAAAGTTAACGGTCTACTGACTTTTACATTGTGAGTCATTATGTGTTACTATATGGCATATATGAAAACATAATTTGGGTCTTGTTTGGGGTCTATCTGGTTCATATGTGTGTTCTGATGGGGAAAAAAGTGAGGTTGAGTATTGTCTGGATCTGTGTAAATTCCTTGTGTGAGTATACCAAAATAAGCAGTTAAGTACTTGTAGTAACCTTTGGGGGATAAGGTGGTTGGTCAAGGGGGAGGGATGGTAAAGAACCATAATGGTGACTGAAATTGCTTTCATTTCAGTCGGAGGTTTTACAACAGAGAGGACTTAGTTGTTTCAATAAAACAAAATAACAGTGCAAACATATAAGTTAAGAGTTGCATACTTAAACCTTCAAAGAGAAAAATTAAATGGTAAATTGACCTGTACAGGTCAGAATACGGGTGGTTAATTCTTCACCACAGTCAAAACTATGAATTGTAAATTAAGCTATGTAAGAACATTGTAAATGTAAATAAGTACAAAAGTAACAAGGAATGCATAATTAACTTTAGCAAAACAAAACAGATTAAACATGACAACAATAGTTCGTCTAGATCGTAGATGTAATCTCACCCACTGTAGAAATCAAGATAAAATGACAGTTCTGTCAGTCTCCAGTAGTAGCTGGAGAGGTGTAGGAGTGTTCTTTCCGTTTCTTGTTAAGAGACTGGACTTTAGTCCAGGATGTCTTCTGCAGAGTGGTAAGATGTGAGCGCAGAGTGGGGGGTTGAAAGTCGTCGGAGGAAGATGGAGGTCCCGGGGGTTTCAGGGGGATTCCCAATCCTTTAGAAAGTTTATCCAGGTCCTGAATACCTTTGTAGATGAGTATCGTCCCTTCATGTGGGACTATTAGGCTGAATGGGAACCCCCAGCGATACTTGATATTTCTATCCTGTAGAACAGAGGTGATGAAGCGAGCTTCTTTTCGTTTTTGAATAGTACTTGGGCATAGATCTGGATATATTTGTAAATCATGATCCAAGTAAGAAATCGTGTGGGAGGACCTTGCTTTTTGCCAAATAGTTTCTCTGTCGTTGAATTTAAGAAATTTGAGAATGACGTCTCTGGGAGGTGCATTGGGGGGGGGGTGGGGGTCGGAGGGATCTGTGGGCTCTTTCAATTTCCCATGGTGGGGCTTGTTGGTCGCCTACAATCTGACGAAAGAGGCTTTGTAGATATTCCATCAGATCAGCAGCTTTTATAGCTTCTGGGATCCCCCTAATACGGAGGTTGCTTCTCCGCCCCCTATTTTCTAAGTCCTCTATTTTCTCTTGCATGGTCTCAATTTGATCTTCTTGTGCATTTACTTGACTGTGTAATAAACTAATTACTTCAGATGTTGTGTCCTGTGTTTCTTCTATGTCTACTATTCTTTCGCTCATTTCTGTCATGTTTTTTCGCAAAGATGTTAGCTCTTTTGTTATAAGAGTTTTAAGTGAGTCAAAATCTTCCTTTGATGGGAGTTTGGCAATGTCCTGTTTTAGTTGTATCAGATAATCTGCTGCAGGAGTGGGGTCAGTGGGAGCATTGTTATCCGAGGAGTCTGTGTCTTGCACTTCTGGTGAGTTAGCGTGAAAAAAGGAGCTGACCAGAGTATTAGCTTGGGTCTGGCTTTTAAGGTTTTTGTCCCCTTTATTTTTATGCTTGGTCGTCATTTTTGTTTGTATTCTTATGATGGTGCAATGCTTAGTTAGGAAGAAAAAAAAAAAAAAAAAAACGTAATGTGGGCCCTGGAGGCTCAAAACTTCCTGTGTAGTGGCTCTCGGTTCTTCAGGCGTGGCAAATGTGAAGCTGTGGTAATGAAGATTAAATGCGGAGCGCTTTGTTAGTTCACATGCATTCCTGAGTAGTTTCTTATCATGTATTTAATAGTTCTTTGCTGTCCCCATATTCTCAAAAGTGGCGTAGGTATGAGTGTATATCTACAGTGTGCATCTTGGTCCGCTTCAGTGCGACTATGTTTTTTGATGATTAGGTACTTTTTCCTTCTAGCGTGCTTTCTTACTGAACTCCTACATATTCACAATGTGTTTGTTAGTTAACTCACATGCTGCTGTTGTTGTTCGTTGCCGCGGGAGTACCAAGATGGCGGCGGCACTGTGCGGAGCGGAGTTTTCACTGCGGTTGTTCAGGAGAGCCCGAACGCTCCCAATAGCCTCATTAGTATCTTTGTGGTCTCTGAGTGTTTAGTCGCCTGTTTTTCGTAGTGAAGGGTGAATAGCACCTGTTTGAACCGAAGTTTGTCCTTCTATTGTACCGGAGCTGTGTGACTACGCAGCCATTTGCCTGCCCGGCCAAGCCCCGCCTCCCCCCCCCCACCTATTTTTAAGAAAATGTTCCCCATAACTGACCCTAGGCGGGGCTCGTGGCAGACGGTCCCTAAGGTAGAGGGGGCTGTTTCGACACTTGCTAAGCGCACAACCATACCAATTGAAGACAGTTGTGCTTTTAAAGATCCTATGGATAAAAAGTTAGGTTTACTTAAGAAAATCTTTGTTCAACAAGGCTTTCTTCTCCAACCTATTGCCTGCATTGTTCCTGTAACTACTGCAGCGGCTTTCTTGTTTGTGGCGCTGGAGGAGTCGCTCCAGACGGAGACCTCATATGACGAAATTATGGATAGAATTAAGGCTCTAAAGCTGGCTAATTCATTTATCACAGATGCCGCTTTGCAATTAGCTAAGTTGGCGGCAAAAAATTCAGGCTTCGCCATTATGGCACGCAGAGCGCTTTGGCTCAAGTCATGGTCGGCCGATGTGTCGTCAAAATCCAAATTGTTAAATATCCCTTTCAAGGGAAAGACCCTTTTCGGGCCAGTATTGAAAGAGATTATTTCAGAAATCACCGGGGGAAAGGGCCATGCTCTCCCCCAGGACAAGCCTTTTAAGGCTAAAAACAAAGCTAATTTTCGTTCCTTTCGTAATTTCAGGAGCGTTCCCGCTTCAGCCTCTACAGCTGCAAAGCAAGAGGGTAACGCTTCACAGCCCATGGCAACCTGGAAGCCTTATCAGGGCTGGAACAAGGGCAAACAGGCCAAAAAGCCTGCAGCTGCTACCAAGACATCATGACGGGGTAGCCCCCGATCCGGAACCGGATCTAGTAGGGGGCAGACTTTCTCTCTTCACTCAGCCCTGGGCAAGAGATGTTCTCAATCCCTGGGCTTTAGAGATTGTTACCCAGGGATATCTTCTAGAATTCAAGGACTCCCCTCCAAGGGGAAGGTTCCATATTTCTCGTCTGTCTACAGACACGACAAAGAAAGAGGCGTTCTTACGCTGTGTAGAAGACCTACATACAATGGGAGTGATCCACCCAGTTCCAATTGCGGAACAAGGGCTGGGGTTTTACTCAAACCTGTTTGTGGTTCCCAAAAAAGAAGGAACTTTCAGACCAATCCTGGATCTCAAATTTCTAAACAAATTCCTCAGAGTCTCATCATTCAAGATGGAGACCATTCGGACAATCTAACCTATGATCCAGGAAGGTCAATATATGACTACCGTGGATCTAAAGGATGCGTACCTGCATATCCCAATCCACAAAGATCATCATCAGTTCCTCCGGTTCGCTTTTCTAGACAAGCATTACCAGTTCGTGGCTCTTCCATTCGGTTTAGCCGCTGCTCCTAGAATTTTCACAAAGGTGCTAGGGTCCCTTCTGGCGGTTCTAAGACCGCGGGGCATAGCAGTGGCGCCTTATTTGGACGACATCTTAATTCAGGCGCCGCTTTTTCACAGAGCCAAGGTTCACACGGAGATTGTATTGGCCTTTCTAAGGTCTCACGGGTGGAAGGTGAACAACAAAAAGAGTTCCCTGTCCCCACTCACAAGGGTTCCCTTCCTAGGAACACCAATAGATTCGGTAGAAATGAAAATATTTCTGACGGAGGTCAGAAAGTTGAAACTTTTAACTACTTGCCGAGTTCTTCATTCCATTCCTCAGCCATCTGTAGCTCAAACTGAGGGCGATATTCAACGCGCTTCAGGCATGGCCTCACCTAGCTGCGGCCAAATTCATAAGATTTCAGTCGGACAACATTACGACTGTAGCTTACATCAATCATCAGGGGGGAACAAAGAGTTCTCTAGCGATGAGGGAAGTAACCAAAATAATCAGGTGGGCGGAGGCCCACTCCTGCCATCTATCAGCAATTCACATCCCAGGTGTAGACAACTGGGAGGCGGATTTTCTAAGTCGTTAGACTTTTCACCCGGGGGAGTGGGAACTCCACCCGGAGGTATTTGCCCAGCTGACTCAGCTATGGGGCATTTCAGAGTTGGACCTGATGGCGTCCCGTCAGAACACCAAGCTTCCTCTCTACGGATCCAGGTCCCGGGACCCCAAGGCGGCATTGATAGATGCTCTAGTAGCGCCTTGGTCCTTCAATCTGGCTTATGTTTTCCCACCGTTTCCTCTTCTCCCTCGTCTGATCGCCAGAATCGAGCAGGAGAAGGCGTTTGTGATTTTGATAGCGCCTGCGTGGCCACGCAGGACTTGGTATGCAGACCTAGTGGACATGTCATCTATCCCACCATGGACACTGCCAATGAGGCAGGACCTTCTAATACAGGGTCCGTTCAAGCATCCAAATCTAGTTTCTCTACGTCTGACTGCTTGGAGATTGAACGCTTAATTCTTTCAAAGCGTGGTTTTTCTGAGTCAGTTATAGATACTCTGATCCAGGCTAGAAAACCTGTCACCAGGAAAGTCTACCATGAGATATGGTGGAAATATCTTTGTTGGTGTGAATCCAAGGGTTACTCATGGAGTAAGATTAGGATTCCCAGGATATTGTCTTTTCTCCAAGACGGTTTGGAGAAAGGATTGTCGGCTAGTTCTTTAAAGGGACAGATATCTGCTCTGTCTATCCTTTTGCACAAGCGTCTGGCAGAGGTACCGGACGATCAAGCGTTTGCACAGGCTTTAGTCAGAATCAAGCCTGTCTATAAACCTGTGGCTCCGCCATGGAGTCTAAATCTAGTTCTTTCAGATCTTCAAGGGGTTCCGTTTGAACCTTTACATTCCATAGATATTAAGTTGTTATCTTGGAAAGTTTTGTTTTTGGTAGCTATCTCTTCTGCTCGAAGAGTCTCAGAATTATCTGCCTTACAGTGTGATTCACCTTATCTGGTGTTCCACGCAGATAAGGTAGTTTTGCGTACCAAACCTGGTTTTCTTCCTAAAGTTGTTTCTAACAAGAATATTAACCAGGAAATAGTTGTTCCTTCTCTGTGTCCTAACCCATCTTTGAAGAAGGAACGTCTTTTGCATAATCTTGATGTAGTTCATGCTTTAAAGTTCTATTTACAAGCAACTAAGGATTTCAGACAAACATCTTCTTTGTTTGTTATCTATTCTGGTAAGAGGAGAGGTCAGAAAGCGACTGCTACCTCTCTTTCCTTTTGGCTGAAAAGCATCATCCGTTTGGCCTATGAGACTGCTGACCAGCAGCCTCCTGAAACAATTACTGCTCATTCTACCAGAGCAGTGGCTTCCACATGGGCTTTCAAAAATGAGGCTTCTGTTGAACAGATTTGTAAGGCAGCAACTTGGTCTTCACTGCATACTTTTGCCAAATTTTATAAATTCGATACTTTTGCTTCTTTGGAGGCTATTTTTGGGAGAAAGGTTTTGCAAGCAGTGGTGCCTTCCGTTTAAGGTACCTGTCTTGTTCCCTTCATCCGTGTCCTAAAGCTTTGGTATTGGTATCCCACAAGTAAGGATGAATCCGTGGACTGGATACACCTTGCAAGAGAAAACAGAATTTATGCTTACCTGATAAATTACATTCTCTTGCGGTGTATCCAGTCCACGGCCCGCCCTGGCAATTAAGTCACCACTGCACCCTATGGTTTCTCCTTTGGCTTCTTAACCTTTGGTCGAATGACTGGGGGGAGCTATATGGAAAGTTCTGCTGTGTGCTCTCTTTGCCACTTCCTGTAGGGAAGGAGAATATCCCACAAGTAAAGATGAATCCGTGGACTGGATACACCGCAAGAGAAAGTAATTTATCAGGTAAGCATAAATTCTGTTTTTATTTAAAATTGAAGATATTCACTCACTTTTTAAGGAAGTATTATTTACACCATCAGGAGCCTAAACCTCCTGATCATAAATCTTGTAATTGTTTAAATTCTGTATTTAAGACTACTGCTATTACACCTGAAGTTTTTCCTTTTCCATACGCTATCTCTAATGTGATTGCTAAAGAATGGATTAAACCTGGTGCCTCTTTTAATCCTTCTAGATTTAAAAAATGTATCCTTTGCCTGTTGCTAATTTGGAACTTTGGGAAACAGTCCCTAAGGTTGATGGAGCTATTTCCATTCTTGCTAAATGTTCTACCATTCCTATGGAAAACAGCATTTCTTATAAAGACCCTTTCGATAGGAAACTTGAATCTTATCTATTCTTAGACCAGTTATATCTATGGCGATGTTGCTGCTGCTTCTACTTTTTGGTTAGACAGTTTAGCTGAGCAGTAGTCTTCAGACCCTGAATTATCTAACATTATCCTTTTACTTCAACACGCAAATCATTTTCTTTGCGATGCAATTTTTGATGTTATAAAAATCAATGTCAAATTTATGTCTTAATAGCTTTTCTAACTAGAAGAGCTTTATGGTTTAAATCTTGGAATGCTGACATGGTGTCTAAAACAAGATAACTGTCTCTCTCTTTTTAAGGTAAAAACCTTTTTTGGTTCTCAGTTGGATTCTATAATCTCCACTATTACTAGTTGAAAGGTAGTTTTTCTTCCCCAAGACAAAAAAATCTAAGGGGAAATTTAAAGCTACCAATCATTTTCGTTCCTTTTGTCAGAATAGAACAGAAAACTGCTCACTCCTCTAAAGCCTCTGGCTCTATTTGGAGACCATCTCCAAATTGGAAGAATCCAAACCGAATCCGACCCCTAAGCCTGCATGAATTTGCAGCCCCAAATCCAGTTATTCTGGTGGGGGGCAGACTAAAGCTATTTCAAGAATTTTGGACATACTCTGTCCAAAATCAGTGGATTCAAAATATTATTTCTCAGGGGTATCGAATTGGATTTAGAATAAGACGTCCCATGGGAAGATTCTTTCTCACCCATGTACCTAAAAGCCCAAGCATTTCTGAAATGTGTTTCAGATCTAGCGGGTAATTGTCCCAGTTCCTCTTCAGGAACAGAGGTTGGGTCTTTATTCAAATCTTTTTAATGTCCCAAAGAAAGAAAATTATTTGAGACCAATTTTGGATTTCAAAACGTTAAATCGATTTGTAAGAGTCCCAACTTTCAAGATGGTGACTATAAGCACTTTTATTCATCGAGGGCACTTTATGACCTCAATAGACATTACAGAATGCTTACCTTCACAACCCAATCCACCAAGGTCACTATCGATTTTTGAGATTCTTCTTTCTAGACAAACATTACCAATTTATCACTCTTCCCTTGGCCTAGCAACAGCTCAGAGAATATTCTCAAAGGTGTTTCTTTATTTGGACAATATTTTAGTACTAGCTCAATCTTTTCATTTAGCACAATCTCACATGAAACAACTATTGTTGTTCCTTCAAAGACATGGTTGGGACCACCATGGTTGGGCTGCAAGCTTTCACTACTCTGTTGAAGGTCTTTAAAAATAACAATTTTTGCAGCTTACATCTCTGTCAGGTCAATTAGGATATTAGGATCACAACTGCAGACTTGGGCCTCTATTTATCAAGCCATCAACCGCAAATACGCTGGAATTCCGCAATGTATTTGTGGCGAGGCTGATTTGCCATAGTTATCAAGCCCTACAGACCGGCAAAAGTAGATTCTAGTGATGTAACATACGATCCGCCGGACTCAGTCCGACACAGATCGATGGTTACGTCACTCCAGATGTTCCGAACGCAAGTTCGGCACAATCTGACTACTTTTGTTAGTTATCAAAGAACAACCAGGTACGCTCGCCACTATTCCGGCCCAGCGTACCTGTTTTTCAATCCGCCACCCTGGAGGCGGCGGATCCCATAGGAATCAATGGGAGTCTGACAGCAGCGAGAGCTCATGTTTGCTGCTGCCCAATATCCCATTGATTCCTATGGGAAATGTCTGCACCTAACATGTACCCCGAGTCTTAACACCCCTAATCTGCCCCCCTACACCGCCGCCACCTACTTTATACTTATTAACCCCTAAACCGCCGCCCGACACTGCTGCCACCTACATTATACGTATTAACCCCTCAACCGCCGCTCTCGGACCCCGCCGCCACCTACAGTATACCTATTAACCCCTAATATGCCGCCACCTACATAAAGTTATTAACCCCTATCCTGCCGATCCCGGACCCCGCCGCAAATAAAATGTTTAACCCCTAAACCGCTGCTCCCGGAGCCCACCGCCACCTACATTACATACATTAACCCCTAATCAGCCAATCGGAATTCAAGGGACGCCATCTTGGATGACGTCATTTAAAGGAAGTAGTATGAGTATAGGTGAGTGAGTCATTTAAAGGAACCTTCATTCGTCGTTTAGTCGTCAGGATCGATGGCTGCTCCGCGTCGGATGTCTTCAAGATGGTGCCGCTCCTCGTCGGATGGAAGAAAATAGAAGATGCCGCTTGGATGAAGACTTCTGCCAATCTTGATGACCTCTTCTGGCCGGAATGGATGAAGTCTTCTGCCCATCTGGAGGACCACTTCGCCCGGATTCGTTGAGGACTTAGGCCCGGCTGGGTGAAGACGGCTCAAGGTAGGGTGATCTTCAGGGGGTTAGTGTTAGGTTTTTTTAAGGGGGGTTTGGGTGGGTTTTAGAGTAGGGTTGGGTGTGTGGGAGGTGGGTTTTAATGTTGGGGGGTATTTCTTTTTTTACAGGTAAAAGAGCTGATTACTTTGGGGCAATGCCCCGCAAAAAGCCCTATTACGGGCTATTTGTAATTTAGTATAGGGTAGGGAAATTTATTATTTTGGGGAGATTTTTTATTTTATTAGGGGGATTAGATTAGGAGTAATTAGTTTAAAATTCTTGTAATTTTTTTTTATTTTCTGTAATTTAGTTTTTGTTTGTTTTTGTACTTTAGTTAATTTTAGTTATTTTTATTTAATTGTGGGTAATTGTATTTAATTAATTTAATTTATTTAATTGTAGTATAGTGTTAGGTGTAATTGTAACTTCGGTTAGGATTTATTTTACAGGTAAATTTGTAGTTATTTTAACTAGGTGGCTATTAAATAGTTAATAACTATTTAATAGCTATTGTACCTAGTTAAAATAAATACAAAGTTGCCTGTAAAATAAAAATAAACCCTAAAATAGATACAATGTAACTATTAGTTATATTGTAGCTATCTTAGGGTTTATTTTATAGGTAAGTATTTAGTTTTAAATAGGAATAATTTATTTAATTATAGGAATATTTATTTAGATTAATTTAAATAATATTTAAGTTAGGGAGGGTTAGGGTTAGACTAACTAACTAAGGTGGCGGCAGGGTCCGGGAGCGGCAGTTTAGGGGTTCATATATTTATTATAATTGCGGCGGGGTCCGGGAGCGGCGGTTTAAGGGTTAATAAGTTTATTTAGTTGCGGGGGGGCTCCGGGAGCGGCGATTTAGGGGGTTTAACAGTATAGTATAGTGTGGGTGCTTAGTGACAGGCTAGCAAGAAAGCTGCGAATAAGCCGATGAGCAGCGAGATCCATGACTGTTAGTTAACAACAGTCCGCTGCTCATCGCACCGTACTTGGTGCGCGGCTTTTTGACAGCTTTCTTGATAAATTTGGCAAATGTATTCAGGTCCGCGGCGGCGATGTTTGGCGAGCTTAGGCGAGCGTATTTGGGCCGGCGAATGCTAGAAAGTAGACAGCTTGATAAATAGAGGTCTATGTCTCTATATATATATATATATATATATATATATATATATATATATTGAATGTATCACTTCAAGCATTAAACTATCACTTTAGTATAGTTCAGATGTACTTCAGTGAACTTGCTCAGCTGTAAACTATAATATTGTTGCAACAAACTGCTGATAATGATGCAACAAAAAACAAGCAGCAATTTCTAAAGTGTAACTATTTTCCTGACTTCCTGCAGAGATGATAACGTAGCACTTAAGAACTACTTGTACATAACTTCCACAATTCACTTAGACGTAGTGGGCAGGAGGAAGTGCAGTGATTAAACTGTTCACTTAAGCTATGTTGGATGTTGTCAGAACAACAGTGCTGAGGCAGATAGAAACCGGGCAATCTCTAAGAGGAGACGGAGCTTTGAACTCCAATGCTGGTATACACAATTACACAATGAGTGAAGGAGGCGTGTGAGCCGCTTGCCAATTAGCCGTTGTCTCTCTTGAGTGGGCGTGGCTTGGGATCGCTACCACGATCGGTTGATCAAAACTGAAGCCGTAACTTGCTCACGAATAGTCTCCGGTGAAATAGTAGGTAAGAACAGCTGATGTAAAAGACGTGTGATGAAAGGAACAGTTGTAGTTGTAGTTTGTACTGTGGCAAATACAAAAACGGCAGTCACGCTACGGTGCATGAAAGCTCTTTTGTCAGAGCAGGCTGAAAGTCTTTGCCAGGTATTGATCCTGAGGAAATCCAGACAAGTAGTTTCCTTGAAAGCAATCTGTAGTTCAGAAGTAAACAAATTAATCCAATTTAGACACTGAGTCTCGATAGACACAGCACAGGCCAAGCTTCTGCTAGTAAGCACAATAACTAAGCACCTGTTTAAGGTGTATTGATTACTTAAATAGGGTTTTTAGCGGCAGTGATCATGTAATCACAGGCGAAAAGGAAAAGGAGAACTGGAATCCTGACAATCTCAAGCCATCCGCATCTCCCTTGACATTCAGGCTGTCCGGGAACTGCAGCGGACAGAAGAAAACCTATCTCTTCTATTTCTCTACTTTACCTAAAAGGGTCTTTGCATGATAGCTATACCTTACACCCACTAAAGATCAAAATGGATGCTATGGTAACTGAACTGGTAAGCATTTTGATGCCATCATTCAATTCTCTCATGCAGCAATTTAAAGCTCTCCAGTGTGACGTGAAACAATCAAATCAACAGACGATGAGAGAACTTCCTGCAACGTGTAAGTCTGCAGCTTCTCATGAAACGCCATTGTATGTTCCCCTGCAAACGATTAAGATAGACTCTATAGATGAGAAAAGAGTATACAACCCAGCACCACTGCTCACATACCAGATGAAATATGACCCTGGATTTTCCTGTAATCCCTGCTCTCTGGACCGCAGTGGTGCTGCCCTGGCCGTTATGGACACAGTCGCTCACACATCCAAATACACCCGGAATAAGGCTAACATGCCGATAGTAGGAGATCTGACGCAACTCTGGAGCAATATAATGCAAAGACTTTTATCTCGACAAGGACTAATTCCGCTTGAAATAACAGAACCTAAGCGATTCACAACAACCACTGTGCAGCAATTTAAAGAGGACATTACTCATCGGATCCTACAAATTTTTCATATACTAATATCTTCACACTGATCTGAACGCATGGGGGTTCGCTAAGTTGTGAGAGGAACCCCATTTGCTAATGTCATCGTACAGAGTGAAGGAGCGAAGTACATCTGACCACATTCTGCTACAGGTGCCCTTATACATCAACTTGTCTCTATACAGAAGAGACTATCACTGAAAACTCTGTATAATAGTAGAACTGGACAAAAAAGTGCTTCACACAGCTTTTTTTTGGCACTATGCAACATACCCATTTAGTTATGGTGCATATAAGCTATTTTTTAATTTTGGAATTCACATTGTTCCATGTACTAAGAAACTATTCTGATGTTTCATGCAAGTAATACTATTATGCTGCAAATTGTACATTTCTTATATAGGCCACCATTTTATATCAGAGAACAGCGGATCTGAACACCATCGGACTTAATGTAAATCTTTATTGGGATCTCCAGTTCTATGTAGACTATCCCTAGTCAGCTACTAGTTTATCCTTAAGTCAGAATACTCAAGTTATTGACTGTTTATAGTCGTTGATAGTGACATTGCACATATTCAGATATGATGCATAAATATTTGAGCACATCTGACCTCAGATTAGACTCCCAATTTCAAATCAGTATTTATCTTGTATCATACACTAGGAGACAAATGTGACTCTAGTATTTGTTTTATTTTTATTCAGCATAGTAAACCCAAAACAAAATGTCCAGTAAATCTTTAATGGGATCCAAGGCTCTATGTCTCCACTTAATATTAAGTCATTTCATATCCTACTTACATATCCAGAATATCGAGTAGTAGAACATAGCTCTAAGGATATTGTGATTCCATAGCTCCCAACAAAATATATTCACTTGCATAACCAATAGAAGCTTTGTCTATATTTATTGATAGTGTCACCACACATATTCAGATACGATGCATAACGATTTCTTTACCTCCAGCGTTAATCTTGTACCATATATTATATTATTTTATTGTTTATACTATTGTTATTCTGTAACGTATAAATGTCCAGCAAATCTGTAAAGGACCCAAGGCCCTATGTCTCCACCTAGGCAATATTAGGTCATTTCATATCCCACTTATATATCCAGAATATCAAGTAGAGCATAGCTATAAGGTAATTGTGACTCCATAGTTTCTAACGAAATGTATTCACTTGCATAACCAATAGAAGTTTTGTCTATATTTATTGATAGTGTTACCAAACATACTTAGATATTATGCATAAATATTTCCTTACCTTTAGTATTTATTTTATATCACACATTAGGGGACGAACGGGATTTTATTGTTGGTACTATTACTATTATTACTCCGCAAAGTATACCCAACATAACATGTCCTGTGAATCTTTAATGGGACCCAAGGCCCCATGTCTCCACCTAGGCAATATAAAGTCATTTTATAGCCTACTTATATACCAAGGATATCAAGTAAAGCACAGCTATATGGTTGTTGTGACTCCATAGCTTTCAACTTTATCCACTTGCATAATATATAGAAGTTGATGCCCAAGTGTTAACACTTATTTTTATTTAGTTAGTTTAGTTTGAAGGAATACTTAATATTTAAAAAAGAAAAACCCCAACCCCATGTAGATATTTAGGACACTAAGCAGGGCCATAATGAAGACTTGCAATTTTACATGATTGCCATATGAACATAGCTTTATTGAAACCTTAAGTATCTTAATTTGCACCTTGTCCATTGTACCAATTCTCTTTTTCTAGAATTGTATGGAAATTTTAGGCCTCATGATTGCAGCATCGGACACAATCCCCTTTGCTCGTTTTCATATGAGATCTCTACAACTTTGCATGTTACACCAATGGTGCAAGGATTACACTCGTATATCACAACTGATATTCTTAAATCCCAAGGCACAACTTTCTCTGACTTGGTGGTTAAACCACCACTTTATTCTTCAAGGGGCCTCCTTTGTTCATCCTACCTGGTCTGTGATCACAACAGATGCAAGTCTTACAGGTTGGGGAGCTGCCTGTGGGTCTCTGACAGCACAGGGTGTTTGGAATCCTCTAGAGGCGAGGTTACCAATCAATATCCTGGAACTCCGTGCTCTATTCAGAGCTCTCAGGCTTGGCCTCTATTAAAGAGAGAACCTTACATTAATTTTCAAACAGACAATATCACAACAGTGGCATATGTCAATCATCAAGGGGGAACTCGCAGTCCCCTAGCTATGAAAGAAGTATCTCCAATACTTTCTTGGGCGGAATCCAACTCTTGTCTAATCACTGCGATTCGTATCCCAGGTGTAGACAACTGGGAAGCGGATTATCTCAGTCATCAATCTCTAAATCCAGGGGAGTGGTCTCTTCATCCAGATGTGTTCTATCAGTGTGTGCAGATCTGATTTCCCCTCATCTGAACAATAAACTTCCCAGGTACCTCTCAAGGTCCAGGCATCCTCAGACGGAAATGTTAGATGCTCTAGCAGTACCTTGGTCTTTCCAGCCTGCTTACATTTTCCATCTCTGGTTCTACTTCCAAGAGTGATCTCAAAGATTATAATGGAACAATCTTATGTGTTTCTGATAGCCCCAGCATGGCCTCACAGGATTTGGTATGCGGACCTTGTCCAAATTTCCAGTTGTCCGCCTTGGCCTCTTCCTCTAAGGCCAGACCTCCTATCTTATGGTCTGTTCTATCCAGATCTCAAATCTCTAAGCTTAAAGGGACACTGAACCCAATTTTTTTCTTTCATGATTCAGATAGAGCATGCGATTTTAAGCAACTTTCTAATGTACTCCTATTATCAATTTTTCTTCGTTCTCTTGCTATCTTTATTTGAAAATCATGAATGTAAATCTTAGCAGCCAGCCCATTTTAGGTTCAGCACCATGGATAGCGCTTGCTTATTGGAGGCTGACATTTACCCACGAATAAGCAAGCATAACCCAAGTTCTCAACCAAAAATGGGCTGGCTCCTATGCATCACATTTCTGCTTTTTAAATAAAGATACCAAGAGAACAAAGACAAATTGAGTAAATTAGAAAGTTGCCTAAAATTGCATGCTCTATCTGAATCATGAAAGAAACATTTTTGCGTTTAGTGTCCCTATAATGTCATGGAAATTGAACGTTTAGTCCTCAGTCATCTATGACTGAGGACTAAACGTTTAATTTCCATGCCATTAAGGCCAGGCTTCTCTTACTCTGTGATTAACACTATGATTCAGGCTCACAAGCCTGTCTCAAGGAAGATTTACCATAAGGTTTGGAAAACTTATATTTCATGGTGCTCTTCTTATGATTATTCCTGGCATTCTTTTCAAGTTCCTAGGATTCTACAGTTTTTTTAGGATGTTTTGAAAAAAAGTTTGTCCGCCAATACTTTGAAAGGACAAATCTTGTCTCTTTCTGTTTTAGTTAACAGAGAGATTGCTAATCTTCCTGATATTCACTGTTTTGTTCAGGCTTTTTTTCGTATTAAACCTGTCATTAAATCTATTTCTCCTCCTTTAATCTGGAATTAAAGATACTACATGCTCCCCCTTTTGAGCTTATGCATTCTTTGGACATTAAGCCCTTAATGACCAACGACATACAGGGTACGTCCTCTAAAAAAATACAGTTAACGACCGAAGACGTACCCTGTACGTTGTCGTTCTGGGAAAACGGTGGAAGCGATCCTGATCGCTTCCAGCCACTTTCCGGTTATTGCAGTGATGCCTTGATATCGAGGCATCCTGCAATAACACCCCTTGTCCATCCGATGCAGAGAGAGACACTCTGTGGCCCTCTCTGCACCGGACATCGATGGCCGGTATCGTTGGTGGGTGGGAGCCAAAGTGGGAGGTGGGTGGGCGGCCATCGATGGGCCGAGTGATTTGGAGGGGGCGGGATTGACAGGGGCACGCACTGACGGGCGGGTGGGAACTTCGGCAACATTTTTAATGTAAAAGTGGGAGAAAGAGGAGAGGGAATAGTTTTAAAAAAATAACTAAGGGATCTGGGAGAGGATTGGGGGTTGATATTTGGGTGGGGGGAGCTACACTACGTAAAAAAATAAAAAAAATAATGATTTTATTGTAAACTGGGTACTGGCAGACAGCTGCCAGTACCCAAGATGACCCCCAATAAGGTAGAGGGGGAGGGTTAGAGAGCTGTTTAGGGGGGGATCAAGGAGGTTGGGGGCTATGGGGGGATCCTACACAGCAGCATATGCAAATATGCTGGACAAAAAAATATAGACTTTCTGCCAGTAATTAAGATGGCGGGGACAATTGTGGGGTGGGGGAGGGAAGAGAGCTGTTTGGGAGGGATCAGGGGGTCTGATGTGTCAGGTGGGAGGCTGATCTCTACACTAAAGCTAAAATTAACCCTGCAAGCTCCCTACAAGCTACCTAATTAACCCCTTCACTACTAGACATAATACACGTTTGATGCGCTGCAGCATTTAGCGGCCTTTTAATTACCAAAAAGCAACGCCAAAGCCATATATGTCTGCTATTTCTGAAGAAAGGGGATCACAGAGAAGCATTTACAACCATTTGTGCCATAATTGCACAAGCTGTTTGTAAATAATTTCAGTGAGAAGCCTAAAGTTTGTGAAAAACGGAACATTTTTTTTTTATTTGATCACATTTGGTGGTGAAATGGTGGCATGAAATATACCAAAATGGGCCTAGATCAATACTCTAGTTTTGCGGACTTCTTTAACATTTTTACCTAAAGTTGTGAATTCTAACAATATTAATAGGGAAATGATTGTTCCTTCTTTGTGTCCTAATCCTAAATCTACTCTTGAAATATCTTTACACTCTTTGGATGTAGTAAGTGCTTTGAAATACTATTTAGATGCTACTAAGGATTTTAGACAGACTTCTAGTCTATTTGTTATTTTTTCTGGTTCTAGAAAGCATCTGCCATTTCATTAGCATCTTGGTTAAAACTTTTAATTCACAAAGCTTATTTGGAGGCAGGTCAGTCTCCGCTTCAGAGAATTACAGTTCATTAGAATTAGGATCAGTTGCCACATCTTGAGCTTTAAAGAATGAAGCTTCAGTTGACCCAATTTGCAAAGTGGCCTCTAGGTCTTCCTTGCATCCCTTTTACTAAATTCTATCATTTTAATGTTTTTGCTTCTTCAGAAGCAGCTTTTGGTAGAAAGGTTCTTCAGGCAGCTGTCTCAGTTTGATTCTAGTGCCTATCATTCAAGTTTCTTTGACATTTTTTAAAAATACATGATTTTGGATTTAATTTCTCTGTGAAAATATCTTCTTTTTTTATCCTTCCCTTTATTTTTGTTACTCATGGACTTCCACAACTTGGGTATTATATCCCATCAGTAACAAGCTCATGGACTCTCGCCACCTATATGAAAGAAAACATAATTTATGTAAGAACTTAATTGATACATTAATTTCTTTCATGTTGGTGAGAGTCCACGAGGCCCACCCAATTTTTTATTTATTTTTGGGTTTATTTTTAACAAGCACATCTTTTTTTCCTATTCCTCTTTTTTATGCTTTTACTCCTTAAACACCTCACCTCTTGGCTTTACGTTAAACTGACTTTTGAGGTTTGGAAAACTTTGCTTTCTCCTGGTAGGAATGTATATTCCATCAGTAACAAGCTTGTGGACTCTCACCACCATGAAAAAAACTTCTTACATAAATTATGTTTTTATTTCTTTTTAATATATTTTCTTTATTAAGTTTTTGAAAGTACAAAATACAAAATACAAAGAAAAGAACAAAAAGTAATTTTCTTTCTAACAATATGCTCTGTTTGACGTATCAATAAGATATCAATAGTTAACCATACATATTAGCATTTCTAATATAATTGATGTATTACATGCATTGAATCATATTACAGTATACACTTGTAGTACAGTATAGTATGGTAAATAGAGGAAGTAAAGAAAAAGAGTAAACTGTAACAATATAAACATTATTATTTTGGTTGAACTATCACTTAAGGTCAAGGTATCCTGGGTCTTGCTTCCACTCATAGAATATATGAGGGAAGATTTGATATGTAACGGTATCCAAGAAAACTCTCGTAGCTGTGTCTAAACAGTTGTAGCTGTATATTCTCCTATTCCCCTATCTAATTATTTAGTCAGAGGAAAACAGTATGAACAGATTATTATGAGGTGGAGTAGATGAAGCTGTCCCACAAAAAGATCATGGGGGATATACTTGGTGTGCAGCTTTTTGGCGACTTTTTTTTATAAATATGGAGATCGTATTCAGGTCCGCGGTCGCGATGTTAGGCGAGCGTATTGGTGCTGTTGAATGCAACAAAGTTGACGGTTTGATACACTATTCAAGTCTGCCCGAATTCTTTCCTTCCTCCAGGATGGTCTGGAGAAGGGCCTCTTAGCTAATTCCTTGTTGGAGAATTATGGCTAAAAGGAGCGCTGAGAAAACCTAAAATAGGAGTCTCTGCTAAGTAGAGTCAAAAAGGGTTCCAATGAATTAACCTTAAAAAATGTACATATTTATTATAACAAAAATGTAAAAACAATGATATTAAGCATTGGCAAATCCTAAATCGTAATATACCTTAATTGATTAATCAAATTTCTGAATTATATCTGGTTACAAGAAATAAATCACAAGAGTTTGGTAAACAGTGAAAATAAAGATGAAAAAATGAAAAAATATGAAAAAATAAAAAATATATATAAAGTGCAATTGCTCCAAAAAATATATTTTTAAAAATGAGTGAAAAAATCCAAAATATCAAAACTAGGATTGAAACGCGTAGACGATACACTGGTATTTACGGCTCAGGTCCCTATCTGGTGAGTTCTTTACCATTTTAGCCACATTTTAAATAGCAATATTGCACTATGTATTTTTATTTTTGATTTAGGATAATGAAGAAATTTTGAAAACCGTATTTCAACTAATGGAACATTAGGAACATTAGGAGCTAATT
The DNA here is from genome assembly GCF_027579735.1 of Bombina bombina. Classification (NCBI taxonomy): domain Eukaryota; kingdom Metazoa; phylum Chordata; class Amphibia; order Anura; family Bombinatoridae; genus Bombina; species Bombina bombina. Next base: position 514,575,890 of record NC_069505.1, on the reverse strand, counting down.
ACCACTAACAACATCCCAAAAAGGATATAATTGGATATAAACCATCACCTAGAAGAGTTTCAGATTTCTACAACAGGAGACTATTCATAATTAACTTTTCACATTTTATATACAATTTTCACTTTTTTCACATAGATTACCCACAAGGATATTGACACTAAGATTTTTAAAGGTGTACACCTAGTTTTGATATTTTGGATTTTTTCACTCATTTTTAAAAATATATTTTTTGGAGCAATTGCACTTTATATATATTTTTTATTTTTTCATATTTTTTAATTTTTTAATTTTTTCATCTTTATTTTCAGTGTTTACCAAACTCTTGTGATTTATTTCTTGTAACCAGATATAATTCAGAAATTTGATTAATCGATTAAGGTATATTACGATTTAGGATTTGCCAATGCTTAATTAATATCATTGTTTTTAAATTTTTGTTATAATAAATATGTACATTTTTTAAGGTTAATTCATTGGAACCCTTTTTGACTCTACTTAGCAGAGACTCCTATTTTAGGTTTTCTCAGCGCTCCTTTTAGCCATAATTCTCTGTCATTCTATAAGATCTGGTCAAGAGATCTTGCATATAGGAGCTAGAGTAGTATTACTCATTGGCGCCGGAGACATATACACTTCCACTTTCTAATTCCTTGTTGGGACAGTTTTTGGCCCTGTCTGTTTGCTGCACGAGAGGCTCACTGAGCTTCCGTAGGTACAGTTTTTTTGTTGAGACTCTGACTACGATCAGGCTGGCGTGTCGATCTGATGCTCCTCCTTGGAGCTTAGATCTTGTTCTTAGGGTTTTGCATCAGGCTACTTTTGAACCTGTGCATGAGATTGACATTAAGTTGTTATCACGGAAGATTCCTTTCTGTCTACATATTGCTTCTGCATGCAGAAGTCTCTGAGATTGTGGCCTTGCAATGCGACCATTTTTATCTGGTGTTCCACCATAATAGGGCTGTTATACGAACCTAGTTAGGATTATCTCCTAAGGTCGTGTCAAATCGCAACTTCAATCAAGAAATTGTGGTCCCTTTCTTAGGTCCTTTTCCTTCTTCCCCGAAGGAAAGTTTAATACATAAGATGAATCGTACCTTGAAGTTCTATATTCAGGCTACATAGGATTAGACAGATTTTTTTCTTTGTTTGTTATCTATCTGGGAAGCGTAAGGGTCAGAAAGCATCTTCGACTTCCTTATCTTTTAGTTGAGGAGTGTCATTCTAGAAAAGGACAAATTAGCTATGGCTGTGTTTTTTGGCTTCTTCTTGAGCTTTCTTTTATTCATAAATGTGGGACTGTCTCCTCCTTAATTGATTTCTGCCTTTTTTTCCAGGTCAGTTGCTACATTTTGGGGGGTAATTTATATTATTTTTTGTTGACCAAGTTTGCTAGAAAGCTATCTGGTCTTCTTTGCATACATTTGCCATTTTTGGTGCTTTTTCGCTTCTTTCACAGCAGCCTTTGGTAGGAAGTCCTTCAGGTAGTTGTCACTGGATTGATTTAGTGTTGTTATGTTTGCAGGTCTTTTTTGCTTAATAAAGAATAAAGTATGTAGATGCTTGACCCACCCTCATTACTGCTTGGGTATTAGTTTCCTAGGTGTAATGATTAATCATCTGTATGAAAGAAAACTATAATATATAAATTAATTTCTTTCATGGTGTTGAGAGTCTACGAGGCCCCACCCTGTTATTTTTTCTGATCCTTTTTATTTTTTGCACCTCGTTTTTTCCTGCTCCTTTTTTTGCTTTTATTACTTGGCTATACGTCAGACTTATGACCAGACTATAACATAGAAACATAGAATTTGACGGTAGATAAGAACCAAAAAGGCACATCAAGTCTACCCATATTACATGTTCATTTTTTCTTAGGATAGCCTCATGCATTTTTTAAATCCTTTACAGTCTTTGTGCTTACCACCTCAGTTGGATGCTTCCTCACATCCTCACATTTCTCCTGATTCTGCTTCCCTCTGACTTAAGATTGTGACCCCTTGTTTTGGCATTTGTTTTTTTGTGGAAAATGCTTTCAGCTTCCACTTTATTAAGTCCATTCATATATTTGAAGGTTTCTAACAAGTCACCATTTTCCTTCTCTCCTCTAAACTATACATATTTAGGTCATAGTCTTTCTTTGTTTTATATTTTAGACCGTGTACCATTTTGGTAATCCTCCTTTGTTCAGTTTGTAGTGTATTTATATCTTCCTGAAGTTATGGTCTCCAGATGTGGCTTAACTAATGATCTGTTAAGTGGCATAAGAACCTTGCTATGTCTGCTACTAATATCTCTCCCAATGCAACCAAGTATTTGACTGGCCTTACTGGCTGCTGCATTGTGTGCCAAATTTTAAATCATCTGAAATAAGAAGTCCCAAGTCCCATTCCTCTTTAGTTACAGTTGGTAATGTACCATTGAGACTATAATTGGCCTTAGGGTTTTTAGATCCTATATGCATAGTTGTGCTCTTGGTAATATTACATTTCAAATCCCATTTATTTGCCCAATCCTACAGTTTTTTTAATATCACTGTTCATTTGATCAACCCCTCCTGGAACATCTACTCTGCTCGTTTGCTAATGATACAAAAAATTGTAACAAACCTTTTTATTCTCAGTGGGGTAGTGATCTCAAACTGGAAGTTTTCAATCAGATTGCAGCATAGTGGGGTCTCCCAGATGAAGACCTGAGGGCTTCTTAGTTGAACAACAAGCTTCACAGATATTTTACAAGGTCCAGGGATCCTCAGGCAGAGTTTTTGGATGCTCTAGTAGCCACCCAAAAAAAAAAAAAGTCTAAGACTAAGCCCCAAAGTCCTGAATCGTAATCCAGAAGTCCGGCGGAGAAGGTCTGTGAGTGGAGCCCCAATGCATCTGTTTCCACGCGAGTTAAGTTACCTTGGTTGCTTTGCTTTGCTTACATCTTTCCAGCTTTTGGTCTGTTGCCAAGAGTAATAGCCCAGATCAAGTAATTCTGACTGCTCCAGCTTGGCCTAACAGAACTTAGTTTGCAATCTGGGGCGAGATTACATATACGGCGCAGGGTTCAGCGAAAGTGCTGCAACCCGCGCCACCCGTAATTTTACCTTGCACATCGGGGTATCCAATAAACCCTGCCGGCAGTTCATAAAGTGCCGTAAGTCGGATAAACTAGCGATGTCCAGAAATGAGCGTAAAACTGCCGGCGCCTAAGAAAAAAAACAAAAAAAAAACAAATCTCCCGTAAAAGTCTAACTCGCCTCCCAAAAAAAAGCCTGATAAGTAAAACCTCTATATCCGCTATCAAACCCACATCGGAACTAATAAAAGTATTAACCCCTAAACCGATAGCCCCCCCACAACGCAATATGCCTAATTAAACTATTAACCCCTAAATCCGCCATCAAACCCACACCGCAATAAACCCATTAAAGTATTAACCCCTAAACCGCCAAAGCCCACAACGCAAATAAATAATTAAATTACTAAGCCCCCTAACCTAACACCCCCTAAACTAACACCCCCTAAATTAACCCAAATTACCTAAATTACAAAATACTAAAGTTACTATTAAAATAAAAAAAACCTAACATTACAAAGGGACAGTCTAGTCAAAATTAAAATTCTGCTGTAGACTGTCCCTCTAAGCTACAATTACAGAAAATAAAAAAAATCTAATATTACAGAAAATAAAACACAAAATTATCAAATTTTAAAAAAATATACCTAATCCCTATGAAAATAAAAAAAGCCCCCCAAAATAAAAACACCCCCTAATCTAATGCTAAATTACCACATTGCCCTAAGTTAGTTAAACAGCTCTAAATCCCCCCTAACAGTAAACCCCCCCCCACGCACCAAACCCCCCAAAATAAAATAACCTAACACTAAAAAACCTAAACTACCCATTGCCCAGAAAAAGATCTAAATGCCCTTTTAAGGGCAATGCCCAAACAAATGTTTTGGCATTGCCCTTAAAAGGGCATTTAGCTCTTTCTGCCCTTTAAAGGGCATTTAGCTCTTTTCAGATGTGCCCATCCCTAAGCTAATTACTAACCCCCAGGTTGGTACTCATGGGTTCTGAAGTCCAGCGGAGAAGGTCCTGTTCCCGGCGGTGAACTCTTCTTCCAAGTGGCGACCTCTTCTTTCTTCCGTCGCGGAGGGCGGAGCTGAAGACAGCGACCGCGGAGCCATGGAGCGCGGAGAATCCTCTTTGTACGTTCTTTGCCATACACTGAATAGTGAATTCAAGGTACGCAATTAAAGATGATGTCCCTTGAATTCCTATTGGCTGATTTGATTCTTCAAATTCAAATCAGCCAATAGGATGAGAGCTACTCAAATCCTATTGGCTGTTCAAATCAGCCAATAGGATGAGAGCTATTGAAATTCTATTGGTTATTCAAATCCACCATCAGTGTTTGTCAGAGGGATGTGAAGGGAGTATTGCTTGTTGATTTAGTGGTTTCACCCATGGGAAATCCTTTCAAAGTCTCTTTGTAATCGGTCGCAGGGATTCATTCCATGCCTCTCTTTTCAGATCGACGTTATACTCCTATACCATTATATACTTTTTTAAGACACTCTCAGCTAAAGTTTTAAATATATGTATTTGCTTATATTTGCCAAGAGTCAGGTCTATGTACATTTCCCATTTCTGCAGACTATCAGTTTCAGTATGGAATTAGTTTGGGAAGATTATTTTTTTCTTACCTGGGGTTCCAGTTCTTTCAATTTGACTTTGTTTTCCAAATTTTTGCAGGCAAACGAGGCTCGCGGGGGGATGAAAAATGCCGTTTTTGATGGCGTCATTTTTGGCGCGGAAATTTTTGGGTACGAAATTGCGTCAAAGGTGACGTAAGTTTTCGTAATTTCCTGCGTCTTTGTGGACGCGAGATGTTTTGGCGCAAATTTTTTACTTCCTTTTTGCGTTGTGCGTCATACGTGGCGCTAAAAAGTTTTTTGTCTATTATCATCCCTCTTCCTTTAATGCTTCTGGTTCTCTTCATATTAAGAGCTATGATGCTTATTTTTTTGCATCTTTAGCATAAGCATTTGTTTCCCATTCCTGAAACTGCTATATGAGGAAATTGGATATTTTGTTTAAATGTTGTTGTTTTTTCTTTTTACAATTTGCAAGATATCTCAATCTGATCCTGTCTCTGATGCTGCTGTAGAAACCATGCTGTCTGTTGTAAATTAACTGATGTTATTTCTTCAGCCCAATTATGTGGCATCTGTCATGATGAGCTTTTGCATGCTGATAATGTTTCTATTAGTACTAATACGTCTAAAGTACCTGATATTTCTACAGATGTAAATAATTATATTGCTGCAGCTATAGTTATCTATAGCTGCAGCAATATAATTCTTTACATCTGCAGGAATATCAGGCAATGTCTGCTATTCCGCCTTCAAATAAACATAAAAGGTCTTTTAAAACTTCTTATAATTTGGATGAAATTTGTATTGACAGACAACATAATGAAATATCCTCTGCTGGTGAGGATTCTTCTGGTTCAGAAGATCCTGATTCAGATTCTGAAATTGACCAATCTTCCTTATTAAAGGAAGTTCTGGTTACTTTGGGCATTGAAGAGTCTAGTCCTCTTGATAACAAAGCCAGTAAACGTTTAAATACTGTTTTTAAACCTCCTAAGGTTGCACCTGAGGCTTTTCCTGTTCCAGATGCTGTTTCTGATATGATTACTAAAGAATGGTCTAAGCCTGGTTCTTTTTTCAATCCTTCTAGGTTTAAGAAGTTGTATCCTTTACCTGTGGCTAATTTAGAGTTTTGGGAAAAAGTCCCTAAGGTTGATAGGGCTATTTCCACTCTTGCCAAACATACTACTATTCCTATGGAAGATAGTACTTCTTTTAAGGATCCTTTAGATAGGAAGATTGAATCTTATCTTAGAAGAGCATATTTACATACTGGCTATTTCTATGGTTGATGTGGCTGCTGATTTGTCCAGCATTATTCATCTGCTTCAACATTCTAATCATTTCATTTGTGATGCTATATTTGACATTATTAAAATAGATGTTAAATCTATGTCTTTAGCTATTTTAGCCAGAAGAGCTTTATGGCTTAAATCTTGGAATGCTGACATGGTGTCTAAATCTAGATTACTATCTCTATCTTTCCAGGGTAAGAATTTATTTGGTTCTCAAATGGATTCTATTATTTCTACTATTAGGGAGTTTTTTTACCTCAAGATAAAAAGTCTAAGGGTAAATTTAAGGCTCCTAATTGTTTTTGTTCCTTTCATCAGAATACGGAGCAAAAGTCTACTCCTTCCCCTAAGGCCTCTGGTTTCAATTGGAAACCATCTTCAAATTGAAATAAAACCAAGCTTTATAAAAGACCAAATCCAGCCCCCAAGACTGCATGAAGGTGCGGCCCTCAATCCAGTTCAACTGGTGGGGGGCAGATTGAAATTGTTTCAGGAAATTTGGTCAGGTTCTGTTCAGAATCAGTGGATTCAGAGTATTGTGTCTCAAGGGTATCGAATAGGTTTCAGAATAAGGCCTCCTGTGGCAAGATTCTTTCTTTCTCGTGTTCCAACAAATCCTGTGAAGGCTCAGACTTTTCTGAAATGTATTTCAGATATAAGGCTTTCAGGGGTGATTATTACATTTCCTCTACAGGAACAGGGTTTGGGGTTTTATTCAAATCAAATTAATTGTCCCAAAGAAAGAGAATTATTTCAGACAAGTTCTGGATCTGAAACTTTTAAATCATTTTGTAAGAGTCCCAACTTTCAAGATGGCTATAAGGACTACTCTGCCTTTTGTTCAGCAAGGGCATTTTATGTCCAATTCATCCAGACCACTATATGTTTCTGAGATTCTCTTTTCTAGACAAGCATTACCAATTTGTCGCTCTTTCATTTGGCCTAGCGACAGCTCCAAGAATCTTTTCGAAGGTTCTTGGTGTCCTTCTGTCTGTAAACAGAGAGCAGGGTATTGCAGTGTTTCCTTATTTGGACGATATCTTGGTACTAGCTCAGTCTTTTCATTTAGCACAATCACACACAAAACAACTAATGTGGTTTCTTCAAAGGCATGGTTAGAGGATCAATTTACAAAAGAGTTTCTTGATTCCTCAAACAAAGGTCATATTTTTTGTTTCCAGACTCTGTCTTTAACAGACAAGAGGGGAATTAAATTGGTTTTAGCATGTCTAAACCTTCAGTCTCTATCATTCCCTTCAGTGGCTATGTGCATGGAAGTTTTAGGTTTTATGACTGCAGCATCGGACACAATCCCCTTTGCTTGTTTTCATATGAGACCTCTGCAGCTTTGCATGCTGAATCAATGGTGCAGGGATTATACTCGAATATCACAACTGATATACTCAAATCCCAACATTCAACTCTCTCTGTCTTGGTGGTTGGACCATCATCGGATTATTCAAGGGGCCTTTTTTGTTCGTCCTTCCTGGACTGTTATCTCAACATGTGCAAGTCTTACAGGTTGGGGAGCGGTCTGGGGGTCTCTGACAGCGCAAGGGGTTTGGAAAACATCAAGAGGCGAGGTTACCAATCAACATTTTTTATCTCCGTGCTATCTTCAGAGCTCTTCAGGCTTGGCTTCTATTAAAGAGAGAACTTTTCATTAGTTTTCAGACAGATGTTCTTTAGCAATGAAGAAAGTATCTCGGATACTTTCTTAGGCGGAGTCTAACTCTTGTCTAATTTCTGTGATTCATATTCCAGGTGTAGACAATTGGGAAGTAGATTATCTCAGTAGTCGGACTTTGCATCCAGGTGAGTAGTCTCTCCATCCAGATGTTTCATCAGATTGTGATGGCTTCTCGTTTGAACAAGAAACTTCCCAGATATCTTTCTAGATCCAAGGATCCTCAGGCAGAGATGGTGGATGCTTTAGCAGTTCCTTGGTTTTACCAACCTGCTTACATTTTTCTACCTCTAGTTCTTCTCCCAAGAGTGATTTCCAAGATCATAATGGAACAATCTCATGTGTTTTTGATAGCACCTGCATGGCCTCACAGGTTCTGGTATATGGATCTTGTCCGGATGTCCAGTTGCCAGCCTTGGCCACTTCCTTTAAGACCTTCTGTCTCAAGGGCCGTTTTTTGATCAAGATCTCAAATCTCTAAATTTGAAGGTATGGAAATTGAACGCTTAGTTCTTAGTCATAGAGCACGGGTGTCAAACACAAGGCCCGCGGGCCGAATCCGGCCCGCCAGACCTCGTCATGTGGCCCGTGTAGCCGCCGCCAGCCTTCACCTTTTATTCTCGCTTTTTTTTTTTTTTTTTTTTTTTGACACAAGAAAGCCGCCTCTTCAGCGCATGCGCGGCAGCCTACAAGCCAGCCCTCTAGCGGCGCCGGACGTTCTACACAGGAAACCTCCACTTTACATGCATTCACACTTGTTTTTATATTGAGCGCATGCCATCCTGTGATGTGACAGATCCAACGGCTGCCTGAACCCTTCTCTCCTGTACTGTAAGTACATATGATGTATGTGGGGGGGGGGGGAGGGGGGGTCTGCTTATTATTCTGCTTAAAAGTCTTAGCGTAAACTTTGGATATACTGACCACTTCCGTGTCACTTTACAGTGGTATAGGGACCATAAACTAACTAACGATGTCAGCCATCTAGTCAGAAAAGTTAAAAAAAAGTTAATGCCTTGTGTTTGCCATATGTGTAATAAACAGTGTTTGGCAATATTTGTATGTTTAACAAAAAAAAAAAAATTACTGTCTGTTACCAAAAATCATTTTTCAATAAATTGTACATTTGAATATCTACTTGCCATTATTCTGACTATGTTTCTGCTTTCAGAGCTAGTTATTACTTACATTATTACAAAAAACAGTAATAATTGAATGCAATAATTTATGATAATAAAGAGTGGACACATAGTCCTACAGATACAACCGGCCCTTTGAGGGTGACCAAACTGCTGATGCGGCCCACAATGAATTTGAGTTTGACACCCCTGTCATAGAGGTTTCTCTGACTCAGTAATTGACACTATGTTACAGGCTCATAAGTCTGTTTCGAGGAAGATTTATTATCGGGTTTTGAAAAACCTATATTTCATGGTGCTCCTCTCATAATTTTTCTTGGCATTCTTTTAGAATTCATCGGATTTTACAGTTTCTTCATGATGCTTTGGATAAGGGTTTGTCTGCAAATACTTTGAAGGGACAAATCTCTGCTCTTTCTGTCTTATTTCATAGAAAGATTGCTAAGCTTCCTGATATTCACTGTTTTGTTCAGGCTTTGGTTCGTATAAAACCTGTTATTAAGTCTATTTCTCCTCCTTGGAGTCTTAATTTGGTTTTAAGGATTTTGCAGGCTCCTCCTTTTAAGCCTATGCATTCTTTGGATATTAAACTACTTTCTTGGAAAGTGTTATTTCTTTTGGCTATCTCTTCTGCTATAGGAGTTTCTGAGTTGTTGGCTCTCTCTTGTGAGTCTCCTCATCAAGATAAAGCGGTTTTACGGACATTGTTTAAATTTCTCCCTAAGGTAGTGAATTCTAACAACATTAGTAGGGAAATTGTTGTTCCTTCCTTGTATCCTAATCCTAAGAATTCTCTTGAGAGATCTTTACATTCTTTGGATGTGGTAAGAGCTTTAAAATACTATGTTGAAGCTACTAAGGATTTCAAAAAGTCTTCTAGTCTATTTGTTATTTTCTCTGGTTCCAGGAAAGGTCAGAAAGCCTCTGCCGTTTCTCTGGCATCTTGGTTGAAACTTTTGATTCAAAAGGCTTATTTGGAGGCGGGTCAGTCTCCGCCTCAAAGAATTACAGCTCAATTCTACTAGATCAGTTGCCACTTCTTGGGCTTTCAAAAATGGAGCTTCAGTTGATCAGATTTGCAAAGCAGCAACTTGGTCTTCTTTGCATACATTTACTAAATTTTTTTGCTTCAGAAGCAGTCTTTGGTAGAAAAGTTCTTCAGACAGCTGTCTCAGTTTGATTCTTTTTTCTATGGTTTGAGTTTTTTTAAATTTAAGAAAACTTAATTATTATTTGGATTTAATTTTTTTAGCGGAAATAGCTGTTTTTATTTTATCCCTCCCTTTCTAGTGACTCTGTGGATTTACACATCTTGGGTATTATATCCCATACGTCACTAGAACATGGACTCTTGCCACTTACATGAAAGAAAACATAATTTATGTAAGAACTTACCTGATAAATTAATTTCTTTCATAGTGGCAAGAGTCCATGAGACTCACCCTTTTTTTGATGGTTATGATTTTTTTGGTATAAAAGTACATTATTTTTTTCCAATTATTTTGTATGCTTTTTTACTCCTTTTTACACCTTACTACTTGGCTATACGTTAAAACTGAGGTATGTGTGTGGTGAGAGGTGTATTTATAGGCATTTTCAGGTTTGGGAAACTTTGCCCCCTCCTGGTAGGAATGTATAGTCCATACGTCACTAGCTCATGGACTCTTGCCACTATGAAATAAATTAATTTATCAGATGATTTCTTACATAAATTATGTTATTTATTTGCGTTGTGGGGGTGGCGGGTATAGGGGTTAGTAGTTTTAATAGGTAGTTTGCGTTGTGGGCCTTAATTTGGTTTTAGGTGTTTTGCAGGTTTCTCCTTTTGAACCTGTGCACAATTTGGATATTCAGCTTTTGTCTTGGAAAGTTTCTTTTTTCCTTTAAGCCTCATAACTTGTTTTCTTTCATGTAATTGGCAAGAGTCCATGAGCTAGTGACGCATGGGATATACAATCCTACCAGGAGGGGCAAAGTTTCCCAAACCTCAAAATGCCTATAAATACACCCCTCACCACACCCACAATTCAGTTTTTACAAACTTTGCCTCCTATGGAGATGGTGAAATAAGTTTGTGCTTAGATTCTAAGGTGATATGCGCTTCTCAGCATTTTGAAGCCCGATTCCTCTCAGAGTACAGCGAATGTCAGAGGGTTGTGAAGGGAGTATCACCTATTGAATGCAATGGTTTTCCTCACAGGAGATCTATTTCATAGGTTCTCTGTTATCATTTATCAGTTTTGCGGACTTCATTTAAATTCTTTCCTAAGGTTGTGAATTCTAACAATATTAATAGATAAATTGTTGTCCCTTCTTTGTGTCCTAATCCTAAGAATTCTTTGGAGAAATCCTTGCATTCTTTGGATGTGGTAAGAGCTTTGAAATATTAGGTTGAAGCTACTAAAGATTTCAGGAAGACTTCTAGTCTGTTATGCTTTCTGGTTCTAGGAAACGTCAGAAGGCTTCTGCCATTACCTTGGCATCTTGGTTAAAGCTTTTGATTCATCAGGCTTATTTGGAGTCGGGTCAGGCCCCGCCTCAGAGAATTACAGCTCATTCTACTAGATCAGTCTCCACGTCGTGGGCTTTTCAGAATGAAGCTTCAGTTGATCAGATTTGCAAAGCAGCAACTTGGTCTTCTTTGCACACATTTACTAAATTCTACCATTTTGATGTATTTGCTTCATCGGAAGCAGTTTTTGGTAGAAAAGTTCTTCAGGCAGCTGTTTCAGTTTGATTCCTCTGCTTATGTTTTAAGTTTTTTTTCTTTCATTTATGAGAAAAACTTATTTTTTTGGTTGTGGATTTAATTTTCTCAGCGGAAAATGGCTGTTATTATTTTATCCCTCCCTCTCTAGTGACTCTTGTGTGGAGTTCCACATCTTGGGTATTTCTATCCCATACGTCACTAGCTCATGGACTCTTGCCAATTACATGAAAGAAAACATACTTTATGTAAGAACTTACGTGATAAATTCATTTCTTTCATATTGAGACCCACCCTTTTTATGGTGGTTATGATTTTTTTGTATAAAGAACAATTATTTTCAAATTCCTTTGTTGATGCTTTTTACTACTTTCTTTTATCACCCCACTTCTTGGCTATTCGTTAAACTGAATTGTGGGTGTGGTGAGGGGTGTATTTATAGGCATTTTGAGGTTTGGGAAACTTTGCACCTCCTGGTAGGATTGTATATCCCATACGTGACTAGCTCATGGACTCTTGCCAATATGAAAGAAATGAATTTATCAGGTAAGTTCTTACATAAATTATGTGTTTCTATTTGCAGACAACTAAGGATTTTAGACAAGCTTCTAGTTTGTTTATTTATTTTTCTGGTTCTAGAAAGGCAACAGCTGTTACATTAGCTTCTTGGCTGAATCTTTTGATTTACAAGGCTTACTTGGATTACTTCATATTTTACTAGATTAGTTTTCCTGGACTTCTAAGAATGAGGCTTCTGTTGATCAAATTTGCTCTTCTTTACAGACCTTTATCAAATTCTACCATTTTTATGTTGTTGCTTCTTTTGAAGCATCTTTTGGTAGGAAAATTCTTTAAGCAGTAGTTTCTGGACAATTAGGCATTTGCAAAAAAAAAAATGTATATAATGAAATAAAAGTAATAAAATTGTTTTTGTCCTTTCCACCTTGTTCTTCACAGCTTGGGTATTTGTTCCCAGGAGTAATGTATGCTTACCTTATAAATTAAGTTCTTTTATAGTACACAACACCCGCCTATTTTTTGTTAATTTTTTTTATCTATATTTTCTTATAGCTGCAGTTCAAGTTTGCTCCTTTTCTCCCTTCTCTTGTCTTTTCCGACCGTTCTACTTCTTGCTTGGCTTTATGTCAGACGAGTTTACCAGTGAGCTAGGAGGATTTTTAAGAGCCCTTGGAGTTTTTTAGCCAAATCTAAACCTAAAGAATATTTCCACACTCATGTTACCTAGTATACCTGGTATAGCTATGTGTGCTATAAGGGCAGTTGTGGGTATAACCCCCTTATTTTGTCTTTCCCAGGTCTAGTAAGAGACTCCCTGACTACACTTCCTGCATAAAAGTAATTCCTATTCCACATCTTCCCTTAACTCTTTATTCTGTCCATCCTAGACTTGGACATGGCTAGGAACCTCTTCTACCTGAATTTCTGAATGTTTGAGGTGCTTGGCAGACATACATGGAGTAACCGTAGTCCTTCTCAGGTTAGTGCAGTGTATGCAATGCAATGCTTAAAGGGACAGTATACACCATTTTTCATATAACTGCATGTAATAAAGAATAATATGCACAGATACTGATATACAAATCCAGTATAAAACCATTTAAAATCTTACTTAGAAGCTCACTGTTTAGCTCTGTTGAGAAGGTTAGCTGGAACACTGAAAGTGGCTGTGTAGCAAAAACAGCAGACACTCCACCCTTCCCCTTCCTCGGCATATAAAAAGACCCTTTGCACAAACAGGAGCAAGCTGGAGAAGGTATACATATGCCTTCTTCTAAAACTTTGGGGCTTGGTTAGGAGTCTGAAAATCAGAGCAATGTTATTTCAAAATAAGCAAAACTATACATTTAAAAAAAATCAAAAAACTATATGCTATATATATATATATATATATATATATAGATCATCTACAAAACATTTTTGCAAAGAAAAATCTACGGCTAGATTACGAGTTTTGCGGTGAGCTGAAAAAGCAGCGTTAACAGGTCCTAACGCTGCCTTTTCACTACCGCTGGTATTAAGAGTTGCAGGTTTAGGGGCACCGCACACTTTTTTGGCCTTACCGCAAACCGACTTACGTAAACTTTGTAAAGTGTTCTTTCCTTGGGACTTTCATAGCACCGGTATTACGAGTCTGTCCTGGGAGGCCAAAAAGTGAGCGGTACACCCTCTACCTCCAAGACCCCTAACGCATTTTAACCCCTTAGTGACCGACGACGTGCAGGGTACGTCCTCAAAAAAAAGACGGTTAACGCCTGAGGACGTACCCTGCACGTCGTCGGCTAAACTGAGTGCTGGAAGCGATCGAGATCGCTTCCAGACACTCTTACAGTATTGCAGGGATGTCTCGATGTTGAGGCATCCTGCAGTACTGTTCCGGAGTGTCGGGACTGGATTGATCACTCCCCCTTGAGTGATCACTTCCGGTTTTGCTCCATGTGCAGCCCGGCAGTATAGCAGACCATCGGAAGCGATCATACACGCTTCCGATGCTCTGCTTGTGTGCTAAGTGCCTCGGTGGGTCGAGGCACTTAGTTAGGTATAAAATTAACAACAACAAAAAAATGTACATAAAAAAATAAAAGCCCCTATATAGCCCCCCTCCCCCATGAGGCTTCAAAAATGGCTATGCCCAGTGCATCATGGGGCCTCTGGGGGTGTCCCTAGCCTGCCTCATCATAGGGGCAAGCTAGGGTCATCCAATCTGAGCCTTCCCACACAAAAAAATGTTCTATAATAAAATATCCCATTTGTCTGATCAAGTTAATATTTGTAAATATTGACTCTGATCAGTGTGGATCTCCCTACCTCTCCTCACTTGCGATTTTGTTGGAGAGAGAGAGACCTGTGTTTAGAAGAGAGAGATATATTTCTTTTATTTGTTAAAAATTTAAAAATCCAAAGGCTCTTTTCAGAGTCATTAACCCCTAGCTTGACAGTGATAACAATAAATCACTGGCAGTAGCATAGCTGCAATTTTTTTGCTGTCTGTGCATTTTTTTAGGGGTTAATTTCTCCTGTTAAGTGTAGTCAGTCCACGGGTCATCCATTACTTATGGGATTATAACTCCTCCCTAACAGGAAGTGCAAGAGGATCACCCAAGCAGAGCTGCTATATAGCTCCTCCCCTTTACGTCATATCCAGTCATTCTCTTGCACCTAACTAAAGATAGGACGTGTGAGAGGACTGTGGTGTGTTAAACTTAGTTTTTATTTCTTCAATCAAAAGTTTGTTATTTTAAACGGCACCGGAGTGTGTTGTTTGTTCTCAGGCAGCATTAGAAGAAGAATCTGCCTGAGTTTTCTATGATCTTAGCGGTCGTAACTAAGATCCACTTGCTGTTCTCGGCCAATCTGAGGAGTGAGGTAACTTCAGAACAGGGGATAGCATGCAGGGCCCACCTGCAAGGAGGTATGTGCAGTAAATTATTTTCTAAGGAATGGAATTGACTGAGAAAATACTGCTAATACCGATGTAATGTAAGTGCAGCCTTAAATGCAGTAGTAGCGACTGGTATCAGGCTGATATGTATGTATGTATACTCTGAGGTATTTCTGGGGAATGGAATTTCACTAAGAAAATACTGTCAATATTAAAGTAATATTTGAGCCTGCACTGCAGTGAAAGCGACTAGCAGCAGGCTTATTAATAACACTTCATAATTTTCCATTTTTAAAACGTTTACTGGCATGTTAATCGTTTTTTCTGAGGTACTTGGTGATAAAACTTTATGGGCATGATTTTTACCACATGGCTGTCGTTTTTTTCTGAATAAAAACAGTTTACTGAGCTTCCCCACTGTTGTAATATGAGTGGGAGGGGCCTATTTTAGCGCTTTATTGTTTAGTAAAAATTTAGTCACAGTCTTCCTATTTCTTCCTCCATGATCCAGGACGTCTCTACAGAGCCCAGGAGTCTCCAAAACTAGTTTTGAGGGAGGTAATCAGTCACAGCAGACCTGTGACAGTGTGTTTGACTGTGATAAAAACGTTTATTATTTCAACTGTTATCCACTTTGGGTATTAAGGGGTTAATCATCCTTTTGCTGGTGGGTGCAATCCTCTGCTAACTTTATACATTTTCTGTTAAAATTTGGTTGTTTTAACATATTTGGTTCATTGTTAATTCAACTGTGTCACATTTTTATGTTTCTTAAAGGCGCAGTAGCGTTTTTTATATAGCTTGTAAATTTATTTAAAAGTTCTTTTACAAGCTTGCTAGTGTTATTGCTAGTCTGTTTAAACATGTCTGACACAGATGAATCTGTTTGTTCACTATGTTTAAAGGCCAATGTGGAGCCCAATAGAAATTTGTGCACTCAATGTATAGATGTTACTTTGAATAAAAGTCAAACTTTATATGTTAAAAAAATATCACCAGACAACGAGGGGGAAGTTATGCCGACTAACTCTCCTCACGTGTCAGTACCTTCGCCTCCCGCTCAGGAGGTGCGTGATATTGTGGCGCCAAGTACATCAGGGCGGCCCATACAAATCACTTTGCAAGACATGGCTAATGTTATGACTGAAGTACTATCTAAATTGCCAGAATTAAGAGGTAAACGCGATCACTCTGGGGTAAGAACAGAGTGCGCTGATAATAATAGAGCCATGTCTGATACTGCGTCACAATTTGCAGAACATGAGGACGGAGAGCTTCATTCTGTGGGTGACGGATCTGATCCAAGTAAACTGGATTCAGAGATTTCAAATTTTAAATTTAAGCTTGAGAACCTCCGTGTATTACTAGGGGAGGTATTAGCGGCTCTGAATGATTGTAACACGGTTGCAATTCCAGAGAAAGTATGTAGGCTGGATAAATATTTTGCGGTACCAGCGTGTGCTGACGTTTTTCCTATACCTAAAAGGCTCACAGAAATTGTTAACAAGGAGTGGGATAGACCCGGTGTGCCCTTTTCACCCCCTCCTATATTTAGAAAAATGTTTCCAATAGACGCCACCACACGGGACCTATGGCAGACGGTCCCTAAGGTGGAGGGAGCAGTTTCTACTCTGGCTAAGCGCACCACTATCCCGGTGGAGGATAGCTGTGCTTTTTCAGATCCAATGGATAAAAAGTTAGAGGGTTACCTTAAAAAAATGTTTGTTCAGCAAGGTTTTATATTACAACCCCTTGCATGCATCGCGCCTGTCACTGCTGCGGCGGCATTCTGGTTTGAGTCTCTGGAAGAGACCCTTAGCACAGCTCCATTGGATGAGATTATGAACAAGCTTAAAGCCCTTAAGCTAGCTAATTCATTTATTTCTGATGCCGTAGTACACTTAACCAAACTTACGGCTAAGAACTCCGGATTCGCCATTCAAGCGCGTAGAGCGCTGTGGCTTAAATCCTGGTCAGCTGATGTGACTTCTAAATCTAAATTGCTTAATATTCCTTTCAAAGGGCAGACATTATTCGGGCCCGGCTTGAAAGAAATTATCGCTGACATTACTGGAGGTAAGGGCCATGCCCTGCCTCAAGACAGGGCCAAACCAAAGGCTAAACAGTCTAATTTTCGTGCCTTTCGTAACTTCAAGGCAGGAGCAGCATCAACTTCCTCCGCTCCAAGACAGGAAGGAACTGTTGCTCGCTACAGACAGGGCTGGAAACCTAACCAGTCCTGGAACAAGGGCAAGCAGGCCAGAAAACCTGCTGCTGCCCCTAAGACAGCATGAAGTGAGGGCCCCCGATCCGGAAACGGATCTAGTGGGGGGCAGACTTTCTCTCTTCGCCCAGGCTTGGGCAAGAGATGTCCAGGATCCCTGGGCGTTGGAGATCATATCTCAGGGATATCTTCTGGACTTCAAAGCTTCTCCTCCACAAGGGAGATTTCATCTTTCAAGGTTATCAGCAAACCAGATCAAGAAAGAGGCGTTTCTACGCTGTGTACAAGACCTCTTACTAATGGGAGTGATCCACCCAGTTCCGCAGTCGGAACACGGGCAAGGATTCTATTCAAATCTGTTTGTGGTTCCCAAAAAAGAGGGAACCTTCAGACCAATCTTGGACTTAAAGATCCTAAACAAATTCCTAAGAGTTCCATCGTTCAAAATGGAAACTATTCGAACCATCTTACCCATGATCCAAGAGGGTCAGTACATGACCACAGTGGATTTAAAGGATGCCTACCTTCACATACCGATTCACAAGGATCATTACCGGTATCTAAGATTTGCCTTCCTAAACAGGCATTACCAGTTTGTAGCTCTTCCCTTCGGGTTAGCTACGGCTCCAAGAATCTTTACAAAGGTTCTGGGCTCTCTTCTGGCGGTACTAAGACCGCGAGGCATAGCGGTAGCTCCGTACCTAGACGACATTCTGATACAAGCGTCAAGTTTCCAAACTGCCAAGTCTCATACAGAGTTAGTTCTGGCATTTCTAAGGTCACATGGGTGGAAGGTGAACGTAGAAAAGAGTTCTCTATTGCCACTCACAAGAGTTCCCTTTCTAGGGACTCTTATAGATTCTGTAGAAATGAAAATTTACCTGACGGAGGACAGGTTATCAAAACTTCTAAATGCTTGCCGTGTCCTTCATTCCATTCAACACCCGTCAGTGGCTCAGTGCATGGAGGTAATCGGCTTAATGGTAGCGGCAATGGACATAGTACCATTTGCTTGCCTGCATCTCAGACCGCTGCAATTGTGCATGCTAAGTCAGTGGAATGGGGATTACTCAGATTTGTCCCCTCTGCTAAATCTGGATCAAGAGACCAGAGATTCTCTTCTATGGTGGCTTTCTCGGCCACATCTGTCCAAGGGGATGCCCTTCTGCAGGCCAGATTGGACGATTGTAACAACAGACGCCAGCCTTCTAGGTTGGGGCGCAGTCTGGAATTCCCTGAAGGCTCAGGGATCATGGACTCAGGAGGAGAGACTCCTTACAATAAACATTCTGGAATTAAGAGCAATTTTCAATGCTCTTCTGGCTTGGCCTCAGTTAGCAACTCTGAGGTTCATCAGGTTTCAGTCGGACAACATCACGACTGTGGCTTACATCAACCATCAAGGAGGAACAAGGAGTTCCCTAGCGATGATGGAAGTCTCAAAGATAATACGCTGGGCATAGTCTCACTCTTGCCACCTGTCAGCGATCCACACGCCTGGGAGGCGGATTTTCTAAGTCGCCAGACTTTTCATCCGGGGGAGTGGGAACTTCATCCGGAGGTGTTTGCCCAACTGCTTCATCATTGGGGCAAACCAGATCTGGATCTCATGGCGTCTCGCCAGAACGCCAAGCTTCCTTGTTACGGATCCAGGTCCAGGGACCCGGGAGCGGTGCTGATAGATGCTCTGACAGCACCTTGGGTCTTCAACATGGCTTATGTGTTTCCACCTTTCCCGATGCTTCCTCGATTGATTGCCAGGATCAAACAGGAGAGAGCATTGGTGATTCTAATAGCGCCTGCGTGGCCACGCAGGACCTGGTATGCAGATCTAGTGGACATGTTGTCCTGTCCACCATGGTCTCTGCCTCTGAGACAGGACCTTCTGATTCAGGGTCCTTTCAAACATCCAAATCTAATTTCTCTGAGGCTGACTGCATGGAGATTGAACGCTTGATTCTATCAAAGCGTGGATTCTCGGAGTCAGTGATTGATACCTTAATACAGGCTAGGAAACCTGTTACCAGGAAAATTTACCATAAAATATGGCGTAAATACTTATATTGGTGCGAATCCAAGAGTTACTCATGGAGTAAGGTTAGGATTCCTAGGATATTGTCTTTTCTACAAGAAGGTTTAGAAAAGGGTTTATCTGCTAGTTCGTTAAAGGGACAGATTTCAGCTCTGTCTATCCTTTTACACAAACGTCTGGCAGAAGTTCCAGACGTTCAGGCTTTTTCTCAGGCTTTGGCTAGGATTAAGCCTGTGTTTAAGACTGTTGCTCCGCCGTGGAGCTTAAACTTAGTTCTTAACGTTCTGCAAGGTGTTCCGTTTGAACCCCTTCATTCCATCGATATCAAGCTGTTATCTTGGAAAGTTCTGTTTTTAATGGCTATTTCCTCGGCTCAAAGAGTCTCTGAGTTATCGGCCTTACATTGTGATTCTCCTTATCTGATTTTTCATTCAGACAAGGTAGTTCTGCGTACTAAACCTGGGTTCTTACCTAAGGTAGTCACTAACAAGAATATCAATCAAGAGATTGTTGTTCCATCATTGTGCCCTAACCCTTCTTCAAAGAAGGAACGACTTTTGCACAATCTGGACGTCGTCCGTGCCCTGAAATTTTATTTGCAGGCAACTAAAGATTTTCGTCAAACTTCGTCCCTGTTTGTCGTTTATTCTGGACAGAGGAGAGGTCAAAAAGCTTCGGCTACCTCTCTCTCTTTTTGGCTTCGTAGCATAATACGTTTAGCCTATGAGACTGCTGGACAGCAGCCTCCTGAAAGGATTTCAGCTCATTCTACTAGAGCTGTAGCTTCCACTTGGGCCTTTAAGAATGAGGCCTCTGTTGAACAGATTTGCAAGGCTGCAACTTGGTCTTCACTTCACACTTTTTCAAAATTTTACAAATTTGACACTTTTGCTTCTTCGGAGGCTGTTTTTGGGAGAAAGGTTCTACAGGCAGTGGTTCCTTCCGTGTAAAGATCCTGCCTGTCCCTCCCGTCATCCGTGTACTTTTAGCTTTGGTATTGGTATCCCATAAGTAATGGATGACCCGTGGACTGACTACACTTAACAGGAGAAAATATAATTTATGCTTACCTGATAAATTCATTTCTCCTGTAGTGTAGTCAGTCCACGGCCCGCCCTGTTTTTTACGGCAGGTCTAAATTTTAATTAAACTCCAGTCACCACTGCACCCTATAGTTTTCTCCTTTCTCGTATGGTTTCGGTCGAATGACTGGATATGACGTAGAGGGGAGGAGCTATATAGCAGCTCTGCTTGGGTGATCCTCTTGCACTTCCTGTTAGGGAGGAGTTATAATCCCATAAGTAATGGATGACCCGTGGACTGACTACACTACAGGAGAAATGAATTTATCAGGTAAGAATAAATTATATTTTTTTTGTTGTATTTTTTTTAAAAACCCAAAGGCTCTTTTCAGAGCCATTTAGCTAATTTAATTTAATTTCCAGAGTCATTAACCCCTAGCTTGCCAGTGATCGCTATAAATCACAGGCAGTAGCATAGCTGTACTTTTTTGCTGTCTGTGCATTTTTTTAGGGGTTAATTTTCTTGTTGTCATTTTTTAAAAACCCAAAGGCTCTTTTCAATTAATTAATTTAATTAATTTAAATTTAAATTTTTTTAGTAAATTTTTTCTGTGACAGATACAAAAATGTCACACAAAAGATATAGTGCTGAGGAGGTGTATGCTATTCTTGCGTCAGAGTCAGATGCCTCTATGTCTGACTCAGACCCCAATTTTGACCCTGCCATATGCTCAGATACATCATTAGATGCAGTCTCAACTGATAGTGATGTATCTGTGGCTGCTAGCCCCCCTGTCAACCTGCCATTGCCGCTGAAGAGTGGGTAACACCTCACCTCCAGAGGCCAGATATCCCACCCTTCACAGCAAATGCTGGCATAAATATAGATGTGGCAGGTTTTAGCCCCCAACAGTTTCTGGAGGTGTTTCTGGGCGATGATGTATTGGGGAACATTGTCGCCCAAACTAATTTATATGCCAATCAGTACCGTGCTGCAAAGCCTGAAACATATTTGGCAAAGCAGCAATGGGCCCCCATCAATGTGCCAGAATTTAAAAAATTCTGGGCATTGACTATGCTGATGGGCATCATAAAGAAACCCTCCATTCGCTCCTACTGGAGCAGTAGCCCCATCTGCTCTACCCCCATTTTCTCCCAGAGTATGTTGAGGCAGAGGTATGAAATGATTCTGCATTTCATGCACTTCAGCGACAACAGCCTGTGCCCCCCCTAGGGAGCATCCCCAATTTGACAGGCTGTATAAAATCTGCCCCCTGATTACCCACTTTTCTGCCAGGTTTGCAGAGGCTTATACACCAGGAAGGAATATATGCGTTGATGAATCCCTGATGAAGTATAAGGGAAGGCTGGGATTCAAGCAGTATATTCCTTCCAAGCGCTCCAGGTATGGGGTAAAGGTGTATAAGCTCTGTGAGAGCGAGACTGGGTATACTCAGGCCTTCCGGGTGTATGAGGGAAAGGATAGCCACCTTGACCCTCCAGGTTGCCCAGAACATATTGGAACCACTGGCAAGATTGTCTGGGACCTGATATTACCCCTAATGAACAAAGGGTATCACTTGTACTTAGACAATTTTTATACAAGTGTCCTTTTGTTTAAGCTACTGTATTGCTTTGATACAGTAGCTTGCGGTACAATTAAAAAGAACCGCACAGGTTTCCCAGGACAACTTGTACGCACCTGGCTACGAAGGGGGGAGACCTCAGCTCTGCGCCAAGAGGAGCTGTTGGCACTTAAGTACAGAGACAAGAAGGATGTATACCTTCTTACCACCATCCACACAGAGAAGACGGTGGCGGTCTCTGTACGTGGCAGAGCTGAGATCATAAGGAAGCCAGTGTGCATCAAGTCTTATAACCGGCATATGGGTGGGGTTGATCTGGAAGATCAGCTGCTGCAGCCCTACCTATTTATGCGGAAGACAAGGGTCTGGTACAAAAAGGTTGCAATTTACCTAATGCAGATTGCAACCCACAACGCTTTTTTGTTGTTCAAAAAAGCAAACCCCGGAATGAAACAGACTTTCTTACAGTTTCAGCTCCAGATCATTTTGGGGACTTTGTACCATGATGCACCTGCTCCCCGGGCGGTGATGGGACAGAGCAGAGTTGGGGCTACTCAATTTATTTTTAAAATCCCCCCTACTGCCGCAAAACAGAGACCACAAAAAAATGCAGAGTCTGTAACAAGAGGGAGAAGAGAAGGGACACCATATATCACTGTCCTGATTGCCCTGGACAGCCTGCACTCTGCATTGGGGACTGCTTCAAGCGGTACCATACAATGGTCAATTTTTAAAAAATAAATAAATTGGCTGTTATTTTTTTTTTTGGTTATGTTTACTGTTAGATGTTTTTTTTGGTTGATGTTTTATTTTTACTGTGCCAGATTTTTACATTTCACTAATCTATTTTTTTCTAAAATTGGGGCTGTTTTTTTTTTTTTTTACCAAAACCCCTGTCAAACCTATGCATGGGGGTGGGGTCTGATGTTGTATAGAACAGTATTGGAGGAAGAGATGTTGATCCCAATACTTAGTTGATCTAAGCAGATAAATATCAGTTCTCAATAAGTGGTACTGCACAGGATAACTGAACAGTATTATAAAGCACAAAGATTGTATTCACAATTCTCATAATATTCCATGCAATCAGTATGTAAATGTATATCATATTAAGGAAACACAGAATCACATTATATATATTTTGAATAAAGAATGCAAGAGGTTTGAGTGAAGCAGAAATAGCAGGCTGTGGCCTACAAGGAGTAGTGAACTCTGTGTTGTGAGAGTGTGCAGCAGAAACGCAGCTGAGCTGTATGCAGTGAGAGACAGACAGGCTGATAGGCGAAGAAGGCAACAGTTCAATTTAGAGCTTGGCACACAATTAGGTAAGAAGCAATGAGTAGCAAGAGAGAGATACAGAGTACCGTTCAGCTCATGTCCGTGGAGTACACCTGCCTGCTGTCTCAGGGTCCGTAGCAGTCGATCGTGACGTCACACGCACTGGCGTGTAGTTGAGAGCGGAGCTCCGGTTCCAGAAACTAGGTCTGCGGTCCTGAGAAGCCTGCAAACATACAGGGTAAGTTGAGTAGCAACAACTCAGCAGAGCCAACGTAGATGAGAAACGGCAAGAAAGTAGCCGATGGCTTCCGTATAGACTGTAGTACAATTGGGCTAAGAGTGTATTTAGTATAGGGTGTACACAGTGTGTATCCCAATAATTCAAGTTACCTAGCAAAGGTAAAGGGGATGTTCTGAGCTAAATAGGGAAGCAAGGTCATGTGACAACAGGATTTATAGGGAACGTATGTGATAAACAACAGATGTACATATGTGCTCCTGACAATCAGCCAATAGGATTTTTTCTACCTTAATTCTGATTGGCTGATAGAATTCTATCAGCCAATCGGAATCTAAGGGACGCCATCTTGGATGACGTCACTTAAAGTGATATTCATTATGAAGAAGCCGTCGGAAGAAGAGGATGCTCTGCGTCAGATGTCTTGAAGATGGACCCGCTCCGTGCCGGAAGGATGAAGATAGAAGATGCCGTCTGGATGAAGACTTCTGCCCGCCTGGAGGACCACTTCTGCCGGCTTCGTTGAGGACATCTTGCCGCTTGGATGAAGACTTCTCCTGGTAAGTGAATCTTCGGGGGTTAGTGTTAGGATTTTTTAAGGATGTTTTGGGTGGGTTTATTTTTTAGATTAGGGACTTTGGGCTGCAATAGAACTAAATGCCCTTTTAAGGGCAATGCCCATCCAAATGCCCTTTTCAGGGCAATGGGGAGCTTAGTTTTTTTTTTGGGGGGTTGGTTGTGTTGGTGGTGGGTTTTACTGTTGGGGGGGTGTTTGTATTTTTTTTACAGGAAAAAGAGCTGGATTTCTTTAGGTCAATGCCCGCAAAAGGCCCTTTTAAGGGCTATTGGTAGTTTAGTTTAGGCTAGGGTTTTTTTTTATTGTGGGTGGGCTTTTTTATTTTGATAGGGCTATTAGATTAGGTGTAATTAGTTTAAAGATCTGTAATTTGTTTTTTATTTTCTGTAATTTAGTGGGTTTTTTTGTGATTTAGCTAATTTAATTTATTTAATTGTATTTAATGTAGGGAATTTATTTAATTACTAGTCCTAAAGCCCGTTCACACAGGCCATTTTTTGCAGTACATTTTTTACAGCTCTCTCCTTCCCCCTCTCTTTTGCTCTCTCTCTCTCCCCCCTCTCTTTTGCTCTCTCTCTCTCCCCCCTCTCTTTTGCTCTCTCTCCCCCCCCCCTCTCTTTTGCTCTCTCCCCCCCCCCCCCCTCTCTTTTGCTCTCTCTCTCCCCCCCCTCTCTTTTGCTCTCTCTCTCCCCCCCCCTCTCTTTTGCTCTCTCTCTCCCCCCTCTCTTTTGCTCTCTCTCTCCCCCCTCTCTTTTGAGCTCTCTTTCTCCCCCCTCTCTTTTGCGCTCTCTCTCTCCCCCTCTCTTTTGCGCTCTGTCCCCCTTCTGTTTTGCTCTCTCTTCCCCCTCTCTTTTGAGCTCTCTCTCTCCCCCCTCTTTTGCGCTCTCTCTCTCCCCCCTCTTTTGCGCTCTCTCTCTCCCCCCTCTCTTTTGCGCGCTCTCTCCCCCCTCTCTTTTGCGCTCTCTCTCTCCCCATCTCTTTTGCGCGCTCTCTCCCCCCTATCTTTTGCGCTCTCTCTCTCCCCATCTCTTTTGCGCTCTCTCTCTCCCCCCTCTCTTTTGCTCTCTCTCCCCCTCTCTTTTGCGCTCTCTCTCCCCCCCTCCTCTCTCCCACCCTCCTCTCTCCCCCTCTTCTCTCCCCCGCCCTCCTCTCTCCCCCCTCTTCTCTCCCCCGCCCTCCTCTCTCCCCCCTCTTCTCTCCCCCGCCCTCCTCTCTCCCCCGCCCTCCTCTCTCCCCCCTCTTCTCTCCCCCCTTCTCTCTCCCCCCTCTTCTCTCCCCCCTTCTCTCTCCTCTCTTCTCTCCCCCCTTCTCTCTCCTCTCTATCTCTCTCCCCTCTATCGTGCAACTGCGCTCGGCCATGCCCCCTTCACGTCCATTCACGCATGGCCATGCCCCCTTCACGTCGGCCACGCCCCCGCTCACGCCCGGCCACATCCACTTCTGCCGCAGATCAGCTAGGGACTCAAAGGCCAGGTGTGTTTGTCCTCGTGCTGTCTCTACTGCGCATGACAGCTTCAGACAAACACACTTGGCCTTTTATATTATAGGATAGTGTAAGGTTAGGTGTTATTGTAACTTAGGTTAGGTTTTATTTTACAGGTAAATTTGAATTTATTTTAGCTAGGTAGTTATTAAATAGTTAATAACTATTTAGTAACTATTCTACCTAGTTAAAATAAATACAAACTTGCCTGTAAAATAAAAATAAACCCTAAACTAGATACAATGTAACTATTAGTTATATTGTAGCTAGCTTAGGGTTTATTTTATAGGTAAGTATTTAGTTTTAAATAGCAATAATGTAGTTAATGATAGGAATTTTATTTAAATTATATTTGTTAGGGGGTGTTAGGGTTAGGTTTAGACTTAGGTTTAGGGGTTAATATATTTAATACAGTGGCGGCGACGTTGGGGGCGGAAGATTAGGGCTTAATATGTGTAGGTAGGTTGCGCTGACATTGGGTGCGGCAGATTAGGAGTTAATAAATATAATGTAGGTGTCAGCGATGTTGGGGGCAACAGATTAGGGGCTCATAAGTATCATGTAGGTGGTGGCGGTGTCTGGAGCGGCAGATTAGGGGTTAATAAATATAATGCAGGTGACGGCGATGTCAGGGACGGCAGATTAGGGGTTAATAAGAGTAAGATTAGGGGTGTTTAGACTCGGGTTCATGTTAGGGTGTTAGGTGTAAACATAAAATGTGTTTCCCCATAGGAATCAATGGGGCTGCGTTACTGAGTTTTACGCTGCTTTTTTTGCAGGTGTTAGACTTTTTCTCAGCCGGCTCTCCCCATTGATGTCTATGGGGAAATCGTGAACAAGCACGTATGACCAGCTCACCGCTGACTTAAGCAGCGCAGATATTGAAGTGAGATATGGAGCTAAATTTTGTTCTATGCTCACTTCTTGTCTTTTAACGCCCGGTTTCTGAAAACCCGTAATACCAGAGCGGTGAGAATAAACTGCTCGTTAGCACCACATAGCTCCTAACGCAAAACTCGTAATCTGGCCGCTAGTGTTTAATGTTTAAGAAAGGGAAGCTCCAGTGGGCATACCCATCTTATTTTGACAGTACACACTCATTCTGAAAGGGTTAGTAAGTGTGCACACGTAAAGGACCACTGTAAGCTCAATGTAAGTTCACTTTTTACATTTCTTTAATCTTTTTTAAACATATTTTCCATAGGATGTCATTATGACTTTTCTACCTGATCGCTGCAATCTTCTTTCTAAAAATTACATTTTTCCGGACCCACTCTGTGGGTATCTGCCGCTACTATTCAATCCTGTGTGCAAACCGAAGTTTGAATATGGCGGCCAAATTCTTCACAGCGCATGCGCAAGATTGTGCATTGTCACTCCCTTCCAGACCTACTCCGACACAGAAGGACCAGCTCTATCGATCTTAAATAATAAGATAGTAATTACGGCGTCAGTATTACAAAATGCGCATGCGCTATTGGGGCAGGTTTTGTGCGCATGCGAATGAGGAAAAATGTGACTTATAATTATATGCATAAGCGGCAAATATGATTAGTTTATGTCTGCATACACGTAGGTGCGAAAATAGTGGGCTGGATTGCATGACGTTATCTTTGAAAAATAAAAATTTATTTTCTAAGTAAATGAGGCTTTGATTTACAAGAGTTTGAGGTTGGTAAGTTTACTTTAATACACGTTATTTAGAATATGTGTTTTGTTTTTTCAAAAAAGGGCAAAAGTTTGTAATCCTTTAATGGCACTGAGTTTTACAACACCTCCTTGGTGCAAGCATTCTTTATTGCTTCACTGATGCTTGAGTCTTTAGATAGATCATGTGCCCTGCCATTCCTTTAAGATGAGTGTTCTGCCCAGTGTTTATTTTTTAGCAATTTCTGCATATGAGTTTTTTTATTTAAATATTCGTAACCCCACTTGTTCCATATGTAGCATTGATTCCAGGTAGGATAGGAAACTTTGCTATCTATGTGGCTATGAAGACAAAAAGGGACAGCGCAACTCGACTCAAGGTAGAATTTATTAACATCCAAATGGACATACACATAGAAATGCACTTACAAGATGTAAGATAATAAAAAGCCCTCAAAAAAGATTCACTCTTGAAAAAGCCGGTGTGTGTAAACCGGCAAAACGCGTTGAGTCTTTTTGATCCAGCAGGGCATCCGTAGGTGGAGGGGAGTGTCGTCAGGCGGAGATCCTTTGGCGCATTCAGCTCACAGGTGCCGATTACCCGGGAGTTACAAACGGACGCCGGAAGTAATTGACCGCTACTAAGACGCTACTCTTGAACCTGGAGTGTCTGGAGCTTGTCTATGAACTGTTGATTTTTTGAGGGCTTTTTATTATCTTACATCTTGTAAGTGCATTTCTATGTGTGTGTCCATTTGGATGTTCATAAATTCTACCTTGAGTCGAGTTGCGCTGTCCCTTTTTGTCTACATAGCCACGTCTGTCTATCCGGGAGAGAGGAATCTACGGGTTGGTGTGCAGCAGCATCTCGTCTGGGAGTCCTGTTCCTGCTTTTATTTACGGAAAGTTTTTTACCTAATCATTATTTAGCGCTTTTCATTATCTTGTATCTTTTTAATTTGCTATCTATGTATTGACCAAATCTGTGGTGGCAGTTTTTCTAACACTACAACAATTTAAATCCGTAGATTTGCATTCCTTCTGTTAAAAAAACACAAGAATGCTTATTTTCATATGCCTGCAGCAGATGGTCACATGCAGTTCCTTAGAACCTACAGGGAATTTTGTCACCCTTCATTATCAAATTCTCCCAACCACTGGAGAATGTGTTTCAACATTGGGGCCTTCCGCTGATACCTGAATTCTGACTGAGTTAGTATGGTTACTGACTCAAAACCATATATCTGTTAGCCATCTGCCATGAGTTTCTAAAGACATTGTTTTGCCATCTGACTATGAGGGAGGGAGTATTTTCTATAGTTTGGATGTAGTCAGGTTTTTTTTTTACATAAATGTCTACTTGTGTCCTTTTTGTAAGCAATTTAGCAGACAACTGACTGTTTTGTATATGATCAATGTCCTCAGTCTCTATAACCTATACATTTAAATATATACATTTAATTAGGTGTGAATTCTGTGTACTTTTTTGGACCGATCTCTCTACTTTATATACCTTTATACAAAAACCCAAGGGCAAAACATGTCTACAAAATGGTGCATTTGATTAATATTTAAAACATAGGCTTTGATGCGTTGTTGCATCAAAGCCTGCATTCTATTGAAAATTAAAAATGAGCTAAAATATATGGCGATTACATACCTACCCATTTTAGCCTTCATAATCACAGCTATTCAGATTGATTAATTGGATTGTTATTGTATATTTTATCATTGTTCTCTGCTCCAGCAGATACATCCAATACCAATGATGTCATAGAAGAATTCCAGAACAAAGTCCATACACCAACAGAGGATACCAACAGTGTCTCCCAGTTGGCACCCAGGGATTTTCCTCTACAGCAGAAAGGAGATTCCCCATCTGCCTCTTATCAATACAAGGACAAAGCACATCCTTCACATGAAAAGTTTAATAAAAATTTGAATAATAAAGCATCTGGGACTAGAGTAATTGATAAGAAATCAACAACAGTCTGTACAAAATCAGCCAGCAGCATGTTAGATTGTAAGAAAGAGCAAACAGAAGAGGTGGTTAGTTCAAAGAGCAAGCAGTTTATTATAGAATCTAAGATTGTAGATGCAAATCATGAATCCCAGCCAAAAAAGAAACAATATGATTGCCCTGATTGTGGAAAAGTGTTTATAGTAAAGTCCAAGTTGGTTGAACACCACAGAATTCATACAGGAGAGAAGCCATATGTTTGTCCTGATTGTCAAATGGCTTTTACTAAAAGGTCACATCTTGTTAGACACAGTAAAACTCACACGGGTGAGAAACCATACGTATGCCAGACATGTGGGAAAGGCTTCTCTGAAAGGGCAAATCTGATTAAACACAACATAATTCATACAGGTGAAAAACCATATGTATGCCAGACATGCGGGAGAGGTTTCTCAGAAAGGTCCACTTTAGTTAGACACAATAGAATGCATACAGGAGAGAAACCATATGTTTGCCAGGAATGTGGCACTGCCTTTTCTAATAGGTCAAGCCTGGTTAAACACCAGATAATTCATACCAATGAGAAGCCATATGTTTGTGACAAATGTGGCAAATGTTTTACTCAAAATGCTAGTCTTATTAAGCACAATAAAACTCACTCTGGAGAAAAACCTTATACTTGTAGTGACTGCGGGAAAAGTTTCTTTGAAAAATCAAATCTAGTTACTCACTACCGAACTCATACAGGAGAGAAACCCTATGTGTGTCAGGAATGTGGGAAAGGCTTTGCAAACAAATCAAATCTTGCTGCACACCAAATTATTCATACTAATAAGAAGCCATATGTTTGTGAAACGTGTGGGAAATGTTTTACTCAAAATGCAAGTCTTTTTAAACACAACAAAATTCACAGAGGGGAGAGGCCACATGCTTGTAATGAATGTGGGAAAAGTTTCTTTGAAAAATCTAATCTGGTTACACACTATCGAATTCATACAGGAGAAAAACTGCATATTTGTCAGGAATGTGGTAAAGCCTTTGCTAACAAGTCAAATCTGATTGTGCACTGTAGAGCTCATACTAGGGAAAAAACATAACTTGTTATTTATAGGGATACAGTACTAGTTTCAATAGATTTATGAAAATTGTATTACTCTTATCAGGGTAAAAATGGTTAAAAGAGCATTCTAGTGCCTAATTCTTTCGATCACACATAATTTGCACTGTTGAGGCTCCATTTCTATTTAACCTCCACAAAGAGGCACATAGTTAAAGTTCTGCTCATAAACCACTGGTCTTGAGCAGGAAACAAACAGCCAGTTGGCAGTGGCAGTTTCACGACCCTGCACATTAAAGGCTGTGTCCAACCTGCAATTGTGAAATCGCCATCAAATTTACGCATTCCCCATTGGAGTCTAGGGAGAAAAGAGAGTTTTTAAAAATCCTAATGTCCTAACATAAGCCCCTAGTCTCATAACCCCTAAACCGCCCCCCACATCGCCAACAACTAAATAGATTTATTAACCCAAACAGACGTCCCCCCACATCACAACTTTAAATTAAAGTTACAATATACTAACTTCCTTAAAATAAATAAAAACCTACCTGTGAAAAAAAATTAAAACCTAAGTTTAAACTAAAAAAAAACATTACTTGTTTAAAAAATAAAAAAATACCAAAAATAAAAAACCTAACATTACAAAAACAAGTAATAAATCTAAAATTACAAAAATAAAAAAGCTACCATTAAAAAAAATAACAAACAAAATTATCCAAAATAATAAAAAGTATGCCTATTCTGATAATCCCTCAAAAATAAAAACCACCTCAAAAAAAAATAAACCCCCTAATCTAAAAATAAACTACCAATAGCCATTAAAAGGACCTTTTGCAAGGCATTGCCCCAAAGTTAACAGCTCTTTTGCCTTAAAATGTTAGGGGGTAATTGTTTTATGTTTAAGGCAAAAGAGCTGTTAACTTTGGGACAATGCCCTGCAAAAGGCCCTTTTAAGGGCTACTGGTAGTTTATTTTTTAGTTTAGGGGGTTTATTTTTTTGGGGTGGTTTTTATTTTTGAGGGGTTATTAGAATAGGAATAATTTTTATTATTTTGGATAATTTTCTTTTTTATTTTTTGTAATGTAGATTTTTTATTTTTTAAATAATTGTTATTTTCTCCAACATAGGTGTGTCCGGTCCACGGCGTCATCCTTACTTGTGGGATATTCTCTTCCCCAACAGGAAATGGCAAAGAGCCCAGCAAAGCTGGTCACATGATCCCTCCTAGGCTCCGCCTACCCCAGTCATTCTCTTTGCCGTTGTACAGGCAACATCTCCACGGAGATGGCTTAGAGTTTTTTAGTGTTTAACTGTAGTTTTTCATTATTCAATCAAGAGTTTGTTATTTTCAAATAGTGCTGGTACGTACTATTTACTCAGAAACAGAAAAGAGATGAAGAATTCTGTTTGTATGAGGAAAATGATTTTAGCAACCGTAACTAAAATCCATGGCTGTTCCACACAGGACTGTTGAGAGCAATTAACTTCAGTTGGGGGAACAGTGTGCAGTCTCTTACTGCTTGAGGTATGACACATTCTAACAAGACGATGTAATGCTGGAAGCTGTCATTTTCCCTATGGGATCCGGTAAGCCATGTTTATTACGATTGTAAATAAGGGCTTCACAAGGGCTTATTTAAACTGTAGACTTTTTCTGGGCTAAATCGATTGATTATTAACACATATTTAGCCTTGAGGAATCATTTTATCTGGGTATTTTGATATAATAATATCGGCAGGCACTGTTTTAGACACCTTATTCTTTAGGGGCTTTCCCAAAGCATAGGCAGAGTCTCATTTTCGCGCCGGTGTTGCGCACTTGTTTTTGAGAGGCATGGCATGCAGTCGCATGTGAGAGGAGCTCTGATACTTATAAAAGACTTCTGAAGGCGTCATTTGGTATCGTATTCCCCTTTGGGTTTGGTTGGGTCTCAGCAAAGCAGATACCAGGGACTGTAAAGGGGTTTAAAGCTTAAAACGGCTCCGGTTCCGTTATTTTAAGGGTTAAAGCTTCCAAAATTGGTGTGCAATATTTTCAAAGCTTTAAGACGCTGTGGTGAAAATTTGGTGAATTTTGAACAATTCCTTCATGTTTTTTCGCAATTGCAGTAATAAAGTGTGTTCAGTTTAAAATTTAAAGTGACAGTAACGGTTTTATTTTAAAACGTTTTTTGTACTTTCTGATCAAGTTTATGCCTGTTTAACATGTCTGAACTACCAGATAGACTGTGTTCTGAATGTGGGGAAGCCAGAATTCCTATTCATTTAAATAAATGTGATTTATGTGATAATGACAATGATGCCCAAGATGATTCCTCAAGTGAGGGGAGTAAGCATGGTACTGCATCATTCCCTCCTTCGTCTACACGAGTCTTGCCCACTCAGGAGGCCCCTAGTACATCTAGCGCGCCAATACTCCTTACTATGCAACAATTAACGGCTGTAATGGATAATTCTGTCAAAAACATTTTAGCCAAAATGAACCCTTGTCAGCGTAAGCGTGGCTGCTCTGTTTTAGTTACTGAAGAGCATGACGACGCTGATATTAATATCTCTGAAGGGCCCCTAACCCAATCTGAGGGGGCCAGGGAGGTTTTGTCTGAGGGAGAAATTACTGATTTAGGGAACATTTCTCAGCAGGCTGAATCTGATGTGATTACATTTAAATTTAAATTGGAACATCTCCGCATTTTGCTTAAGGAGGTATTATCCACTCTGGATGAGTGTGAAAATTTAGTCATCCCAGAGAAACTATGTAAAATGGACAAGTTCCTAGAGGTGCCGGGGCTCCCAGAAGCTTTTCCTATACCCAAGCGGGTGGCGGACATTGTTAATAAAGAATGGGAAAGGCCCGGTATTCCTTTCGTCCCTCCCCCCATATTTAAAAAATTGTTTCCTATGGTCGACCCCAGAAAGGACTTATGGCAGTCAGTCCCCAAGGTCGAGGGAGCGGTTTCTACTTTAAACAAACGCACCACTATTCCCATAGAGGATAGTTGTGCTTTCAAAGATCCTATGGATAAAAAATTAGAAGGTTTGCTTAAAAAGATGTTTGTTCAGCAGGGTTACCTTCTACAACCCATTTCATGCATTGTCCCTGTCACTACTGCCGCATATTTCTGGTTTGATGAACTGCTTAAGGTGCTCGATAGTGACTCTCCTCCTTATGAGGAGATTATGGACAGAATCAATGCTCTCAAATTGGCTAATTCTTTCACTCTAGACGCCTCTTTGCAATTGGCTAAGTTAGCGGCTAAGAACTCTGGGTTTGCTATTGTGGCGCGCAGAGCGCTTTGGTTGAAATCTTGGTCGGCTGATGCGTCTTCCAAGAACAAGCTACTAAACATTCCTTTCAAGGGGAAAACGTTGTTTGGTCCTGACTTGAAAGAGATTATCTCTGATATCACTGGGGGTAAGGGCCACGCCCTTCCTCAGGATCGGCCTTTCAAGGCAAAAAATAGACCTAATTTTCGTCCCTTTCGTAAAAACGGACCAGCCCAAGGTGCTACGTCCTCTAAGCAAGAGGGTAATACTTCTCAGGCCAAGCCAGCTTGGAGACCAATGCAAGGCTGGAACAAGGGAAAGCAGGCCAAGAAACCTGCCACTGCTACCAAGACAGCATGAAATATTGGCCCCCGATCCGGGACCGGATCTGGTGGGGGGCAGACTCTCTCTCTTCGCTCAGGCTTGGGCAAGAGATGTTCTGGATCCTTGGGCGCTAGAAATAGTCTCCCAGGGTTATCTTCTGGAATTCAAGGGACTTCCCCCAAGGGGGAGGTTCCACAGGTCGCAGTTGTCTTCAGACCACATAAAAAGACAGGCGTTCTTACATTGTGTAGAAGACCTGTTAAAAATGGGAGTGATTCATCCTGTTCCATTAAGAGAACAAGGGATGGGGTTCTACTCCAATCTGTTCATAGTTCCCAAAAAAGAGGGAACGTTCAGACCAATCCTAGATCTCAAGATCTTAAACAAATTTCTCAAGGTCCCATCGTTCAAGATGGAAACCATTCGAACTATCCTTCCTTCCATCCAGGAAGGTCAATTCATGACCACGGTGGATTTAAAGGATGCGTATCTACATATTCCTATCCACAAGGAACATCATCGGTTCCTAAGGTTTGCATTCCTGGACAAACATTACCAGTTCGTGGCGCTTCCTTTCGGATTAGCCACTGCTCCAAGGATTTTCACAAAGGTACTAGGGTCCCTTCTAGCGGTGCTCAGACCAAGGGGCATTGCAGTAGTACCTTACCTGGACGACATTCTGATTCAAGCGTCGTCCCTTCCTCAAGCAAAGGCTCACACGGACATTGTCCTGGCCTTTCTCAGATCTCACGGCTGGAAAGTGAACGTGGAAAAGAGTTCTCTATCCCCGTCAACAAGGGTTCCCTTCTTGGGAACAATTATAGACTCCTTAGAAATGAGGATCTTTCTAACAGAGGCCAGAAAAACAAAGCTTCTGGACTCTTGTCGGATACTTCATTCCGTTCCTCTTCCTTCCATAGCTCAGTGCATGGAAGTGATCGGGTTGATGGTGGCGGCGATGGACATAGTTCCTTTTGCGCGCATTCATCTAAGACCATTACAACTGTGCATGCTCAGTCAGTGGAATGGGGACTATACAGACTTGTCTCCGAAGATACAAGTAAATCAGAGGACCAGAGACTCACTCCGTTGGTGGCTGTCCCTGGACAATCTGTCTCAAGGGATGATGTTCCACAGACCAGAGTGGGTCATTGTCACGACCGACGCCAGTCTGATAGGCTGGGGCGCGGTCTGGGGATCCCTGAAAGCTCAGGGTCTTTGGTCTCGGGAAGAATCTCTTCTACCGATAAATATTCTGGAACTGAGAGCGATATTCAATGCTCTCCAGGCCTGGCCCCAGCTTGCGAGGACCAGGTTCATACGGTTTCAATCAGACAACATGACGACTGTTGCGTACATCAACCATCAGGGGGGAACAAGGAGTTCCCTAGCGATGGAAGAAGTAACCAAAATTATTCTTTGGGCGGAGTCTCACTCCTGCCACCTGTCTGCTATCCACATCCCAGGAGTGGAAAATTGGGAAGCGGATTTTCTGAGTCGTCAGACATTGCATCCGGGGGAGTGGGAACTCCATCCGGAAATCTTTGCCCAAGTCACTCACCTGTGGGGCATTCCAGACATGGATCTGATGGCCTCTCGTCAGAACTTCAAAGTTCCTTGCTACGGGGCCAGATCCAGGGATCCCAAGGCGGCTCTAGTGGATGCACTAGTAGCACCTTGGACCTTCAAACTAGCTTATGTGTTCCCGCCATTTCCTCTCATCCCCAGGCTGATAGCCAGGATCAAGCAGGAGAGGGCGTCGGTGATCTTGATAGCTCCTGCGTGGCCACGCAGGACTTGGTATGCAGATCTGGTGAATATGTCATCGGCTCCACCTTGGAAGCTACCTTTGAGACGAGACCTTCTTGTTCAGGGTCCGTTCGAACATCCGAATCTGGTTTCACTCCAGCTGACTGCTTGGAGATTGAACGCTTGATTTTATCGAAGCGAGGATTCTCAGATTCTGTGATCGATACTCTTGTTCAGGCCAGAAAGCCTGTGACTAGAAAGATTTACCACAAAATTTGGAAAAAATATATCTGTTGGTGTGAATCTAAAGGATTCCCTTGGGACAAGGTTAAGATTCCTAGGATTCTATCCTTCCTTCAAGAAGGATTGGAAAAAGGATTATCTGCAAGTTCCCTGAAGGGACAGATTTCTGCCTTGTCGGTATTACTTCACAAAAAGCTGGCAGCTGTGCCAGATGTTCAAGCCTTTGTTCAGGCTCTGGTTAGAATCAAGCCTGTTTACAAACCTTTGACTCCTCCTTGGAGTCTCAATTTAGTTCTTTCAGTTCTTCAGGGGGTTCCGTTTGAACCCTTACATTCCGTTGATATTAAGTTATTATCTTGGAAAGTTTTGTTTTTAGTTGCGATTTCTTCTGCTAGAAGAGTCTCAGAATTATCTGCTCTGCAGTGTTCTCCTCCTTATCTGGTGTTCCATGCAGATAAGGTGGTTTTACGTACTAAACCTGGTTTTCTTCCAAAAGTTGTTTCTAACAAAAACATTAACCAGGAGATTATCGTACCTTCTCTGTGTCCAAATCCAGTTTCAAAGAAGGAACGTTTGTTGCACAATTTGGATGTTGTTCGCGCTCTAAAATTCTATTTAGATGCTACAAAAGATTTTAGACAAACATCTTCCTTGTTTGTTGTTTATTCAGGTAAAAGGAGAGGTCAAAAAGC
Organism: Bombina bombina; assembly: GCF_027579735.1. Classification (NCBI taxonomy): domain Eukaryota; kingdom Metazoa; phylum Chordata; class Amphibia; order Anura; family Bombinatoridae; genus Bombina; species Bombina bombina. Next base: position 514,539,639 of record NC_069505.1, on the reverse strand, counting down.
AACTTCTACCTCTCTCTCTTTTTGGATTAAAAGCATCATCAGATAGGCTTACGAGACTGCCGGACGGCAGCCTCCCGAAAGAATCACAGCTCATTCCACTAGGGCTGTGGCTTCCACATGGGCCTTCAAGAACGAGGCTTCTGTTGATCAGATATGTAGGGCAGCGACTTGGTCTTCACTGCACACTTTTACCAAATTTTACAAGTTTGATACTTTTGCTTCTTCTGAGGCTGTTTTTGGGAGAAAGGTTTTGCAAGCCGTGGTGCCTTCCATTTAGGTGACCTGATTTGCTCCCTCCCTTCATCCGTGTCCTAAAGCTTTGGTATTGGTTCCCACAAGTAAGGATGACGCCGTGGACCGGACACACCTATGTTGGAGAAAACAGAATTTATGTTTACCTGATAAATTTCTTTCTCCAACGGTGTGTCCGGTCCACGGCCCGCCCTGGTTTTTTTAATCAGGTCTGATATTTTATTTTCTTTAACTACAGTCACCACGGTACCATATGGTTTCTCCTATGCAAATATTCCTCCTTAACGTCGGTCGAATGACTGGGGTAGGCGGAGCCTAGGAGGGATCATGTGACCAGCTTTGCTGGGCTCTTTGCCATTTCCTGTTGGGGAAGAGAATATCCCACAAGTAAGGATGACGCCGTGGACCGGACACACCGTTGGAGAAAGAAATTTATCAGGTAAACATAAATTCTGTTTTTTTGTAATTTAAGCTTTGGTTTAATTATTTTTTCACAGGTAGTTTTTTTTAAATTTATTTTAAGGTAGTTAGTATATTGTAACTTTAATTTAAAGTTAGGGGATTTTAGGTTTAGGGTTAAATAGATTAATTTAGTTATTTGCAATGTGGGGGTACAGCGGGTTTACAGGTTAATACTTTATTTTAATGGTTGCAATGCGGATTAGGGGTTAATAGTGTAGTTTATGGGTGTTAGTGTACTCTGTAACATATTTTTGATGTGTTTTGTGAAAAATTTTTGTTTCGCAAAACATGTAACTACAGGTTTTTGAATGCAGAATGGATCGTTGCGGTATAGGCTCGTGGGAAAGCCATACCGCGCGACTTGTGGCCAAGTAGGTGACCATTCCGTCATACAGCACAACTTGTAATCCGGGCCATAGAGTTGGAGCTTTAATAGCCTTGCAATTACATTTTCCATGAAATTAGAGCATGCAGTTTTTGCAATAATGTTCTTTTTAATGGACAGTAAACACCTTTCAATTAAAATACATTTCTTTTGTCTAAAGAATTGTTTTAAATAGCCAAGCTCCACTCATCACTTGCCTGCCTGATTTTGGGGAACAAATCTGGGCCTGAGTCTGCAGTTGACAAAGCTACCCGTGTATGTTATATAAAGTGCATTGTGTTGCAGTTGTTATCTGCTGAAGCATGGTAATCCTTGAGAAGTCGTCGGCAGTGTGCATTTCCAGCTCTGAGAAATAGAAATCCACAATTTTCAAAGCTAAATTTCAGAGCATAACCATTTTATATTAAAATCTCAAGGTGTTTACTGTCCATTCTTTGCTGAGCCATCATGTGCATGATAGAAAATGTCCCATTAAATTATAAAATAATCATATATTCAGTAACTTGCTCTATGTATACACAAATCAAGTAAATAGCAAATAGTGATAGATTATGTGTTTGGTAATGTGTCTACAAGACATTGAGGCTTTGTGTAGGGTAGAATTGTATTCTACGGACTGCGTGCAAACATGACTTTGGGGCATATGGATAAAGAATCAATGTATTTTTAATTGCTTAGGTAAGGATCCTTCTTTTACCGAAAGTCACATTATTCATGTTATGGATGTTATGCTGTATTATTGTATAGTCTTAAAAATAAAAAATACTTATTTTAATTTTGTATTTGTTTCTGTACAAGAAAACCGTGCAAGTCATATACTACAAGATATCGGGACAGCACCTCACATTGCATAGTACAGGTAGCCTCCATTTATACCAGGTTTCCTATCTTGAAGCAACAGTTGTAAAAGTCTTTGATGTAAAGTGAATCTGATAATAAAAATTTTAAGTCAATGAGAAGTTATATTTGAGGGCCCTCTCAAAAGTGACATAAGAAATGTAATATGCACATATGCCTCTTGTCATTGGCTCACCGGATGAGTTGATCTGGAGCCTACTCCAACAAAAGAGAATGAAGCAAATATGATAAGTAAAATCACAAGTTTAAAATGAAATGCTCTATCTGAATCATGGACTTTAAAGCCCTGAAATTAATATTAGGAATGTAAAAATAACATTTTTATTTAATCATTATTTAATCAATCAAGTTAAAAAAGTGTAAACACACTGAAACACAGTAAAACCAATAAAAATGTATTCAGGTATTATCTATGTAAAAACTTTCATAAAGTAAAAAGTAATATACTCTGACTGAAACTAGTACAGTAAATGAGTAAAAGAAAAATTACAGCTAAACACAAACACCGCAAAAATGTAAATATAGCCCTGGTCCTTAAGGGTAAGAAATTGAAAAATGGCCGTGTCCTTAAGGGGTTAAAAGAGGCATTGATGCAAGGGAGGAAACCATAACTCCCTGGTAAGACCTCAACTTGAGTATAGAGTGCAGTTCTGGGGATCAATCTGAAGGGCCACAAAACTAATAAGGGGAATGTAGAATTTAAGCTATGAAGAAAGTTTAGCCAAACTGGGTCTGTTTTCTCTAAAAAAAAAGGTGCTTAAGGGGTGACATTATTATTTTATATAAATATATTCAAGACTATATGTACAGAGATGGCATAAGCTTTGTTTATTCCAAGAAAAGTGTTTGTGACAAGAGGTCACAATTTAAGGCTCGAGGAAAGGAGATTTAATCTCCAGCATCGTAAATGTTTTCTCCAACATTGGTGTGTCCAGTCCACGGCGTCATCCATAACTTGTGGGAATATTCTCCTCCCCAACAGGAAATTGCAAAGAGCACAGCAAAAGCTGTCCATATAGTCCCTCCCAGGCTCCGCCCCCCCAGTCATTCTCTTTGCCGCTCTGAACAAGTAGCATCTCCACGGAGATGGTGAAGAGTATGTGATGTTTAGTTGTAGTTTTTATTCTACTATCAAGAGTTTGTTATTTTAAAATAGTGCTGGTATGTACTATTTGCTCTGAAACAGAAAAAGATGAAGAGTTCTGTTTGTGAGAGGAGTATGATTTTAGCAGCAGTAACTAAAATCGTTTGCTGTTCCCACACAGGACTGTTGAGATGAGATAACTTCAGTTGGGGGGAGCAGTTGGCAGACTTTTCTGCTTAAGGTATGACTAGCCATATTTCTAACAAGACTGTGTAATTATGGAAGGCTGTCATTTTTCCCCTCATGGGGATCGGTAAGCCATTTTCTTTGTCTCAAACAGAATAAAGGGCTTAATATGGGCTATAAAACTGGTAGACACTTTTATGGGCTAGATCGATTGCTTTATTTAGGCATTTTATACAGTTTGATGTTGAAATTCACACTTTATAACTTTGGGGAACGTTTTTTTACGTCAGGCACTGGTTTAGACACCTTCTCAGTCAGGAAGGGCCTTCTCTGTAGTAGGCAGAGCCTCATTTTCGCGCCATTACTGCGCAGTTACTTTTGAGAGCAATACATGCAGCTGCATGTGTGTGGGTCTGGAATTAGTTGAAAAGGTTCCTAGAAGGCTTCATTTGGTATCGTATACTCCCCTGGGTTTGGTGAAGTCGCAGCAAAGGCTGGGGCTGGGACTGTAAAGGCGTTAAAACTGTAAAAGGCTCCGGTTTCCACATTTTAAGGGTTAACAGCAATTTGGTTAAATTTGAACAATTCCTTCATAGTTTTTCACATATTCAGTAATAAAGTGTGCCCTGTTTAAAATTTAAAGAGACAGTAACGGTTTTGTTTTAAAACGGTTTTTGTACTTTATTGACAAGTTTAAGCCTATTTAACATGTCTGTGCCTTCAGATAGATTATGTTCTGTGTGTATAGAAGCCAAAGTGTCTCCCCCTTCAAATATGTGTGATAATTGTGCCATAGCGTCCAAACAAAGTAAGGACAGTACTGCCACAGATAGTAAAGTTGCCCAAGATGATTCATCAGATGAAGGGAGTAGACATAGTTCTACATCATCTCCTTCTGTGTCTACACCAGTTTTGCCCACGCAGGAGACCCCTAGTACTTCTAGCGCGCCAATGCTTGTTACTATGCAACAATTGACAGCAGTAATGGATAACTCCATAGCAAATATTTTATCCAAAATGCCTGCATTTCAGAGAAAGCGCGATTGTTCTGTTTTAAACACTGTAGAGCAGGAGGGCGCTGATGATAATTGCTCTGTCATACCCTCACACCAATCTGAAGTGGCTATGAGGGAGGTTTTGTCAGATGGGGAAATTTCTGATTCAGGAAGAATTTCTCAGCAGGCAGAACCTGATGTTGTGACATTTAAATTTAAATTAGAGCATCTCCGCGCACTGCTTAAGGAGGTGCTATCTACTCTGGATGATTGTGACAACTTGGTCATCCCAGAAAAATTGTGCAAGATGCAAGTTCCTAGAGGTCCCGGTGCACCCCGACGCTTTTCCAATACCCAAGCGGGTGGCGGACATAGTGAATAAGGAGTTGGAGAAGCCTGGCATACCTTTTGTCCCTCCTCCTATATTTAAGAAATTATTTCCTATGGTCGACCCCAGAAAGGACTTATGGCAAACAGTCCCTAAGGTCGAGGGGGCAGTTTCTACACTAGCCAAACGCACAACCATTCCTATTGAGGATAATTGTGCTTTCAAAGATCCTATGGATAAAAAATTGGAGGGTTTGCTTAAAAAGATTTTTGTACAGCAAGGTTACCTCCTTCAACCTATTTCGTGTATTATTCCTGTCACTACAGCAGCGTGGTTCTGGTTTGTAGCTCTCCCATTCGGGCTAGCCACTGCTCCAAGGATTTTCACAAAGGTACTCGGGTCCCTTCTAGCGGTTCTAAGACCAAGGGGCATTGCAGTGGCACCTTACTTGGACGACATTCTAATACAAGCGTCGTCTCTTTCAAAGGCAAAGGCTCACACAGACATCGTTCTGGCCTTTCTCAGATCTCACGGGTGGAAGGTGAACATAGAAAAAAGTTCCCTGTCTCCGTCAACAACAGTTCCCTTCTTGGGGACAATAATAGATTCTTTAGAAATGAAGATTTTCCTGACAGATGTCAGAAAGTCAAAGCTTCTAAACGCTTGTCAAGTTCTTCACTCTGTTCTACGGCCTTCCATAGCTCAGTGCATGGAAGTAGTAGGGTTGATGGTTGCAGCAATGGACATAGTTCCTTTTGCGCGAATTCATCTAAGACCATTACAACTGTGCATGCTCAAACAGTGGAATGGGGACTATACAGACTTGTCTCCAGTGATTCAAATAGATCAGAAGACCAGAGACTCACTCCGTTGGTGGCTGACCCAGGATCACCTGTCCCAGGGAATGAGCTTCCGCAGACCAGAGTGGGTCATCGTCACGACCGACGCCAGTCTATTAGGCTGGGGCGCGGTCTGGGATTCCCTGAAAGCTCAGGGTCTATGGTCCAGGGAAGAGTCTCTTCTCCCGATAAACATTCTGGAACTGAGAGTGATATTCAATGCTCTCAGGGCTTGGCCTCAACTAGCAAAGGCCAGATTCATAAGATTCCAATCAGACAACATGACGACTGTTGCTTACATCAATCATCAGGGGGGAACAAGGAGTTCCCTGGCGATGAGAGAGGTGACCAAAATCATCAAATGGGCGGAGGATCACTCCTGCCACCTATCTGCGATCCACATCCCAGGAGTGGAAAACTGGGAGGCGGATTATCTGAGTCGTCAGACCTTCCATCCGGGGGAGTGGGAACTACACCCGGAGGTATTTGCCCAATTGACCCAATTATGGGGCATTCCAGACATGGATCTGATGGCGTCTCGTCAGAACTTCAAGGTTGCTTGCTACGGGTCCAGATCCAGGGATCCCAAGGCGACTCTAGTGGATGCATTAGTGGCGCCTTGGACCTTCAACCTAGCTTATGTGTTTCCACCGTTCCCTCTCATCCCCAGGCTGGTAGCCAGGATCAAACAGGAGAAGGCCTCTGTGATTTTGATAGCTCCTGCGTGGCCACGCAGGACTTGGTATGCAGACCTGGTGAATATGTCATCGGCTCCACCATGGAAGCTACCTTTGAGACAGGATCTTCTAGTACAAGGTCCATTTGAACATCCAAATCTAGTTTCTCTCTAGCTGACGGCTTGGGAATTGAACGCTTGATGTTATCTAAGCGTGGGTTTTCGGATTCTGTGATAGATACTCTGGTACAAGCCAGAAAACCTGTGACTAGAAAGATTTACCATAAAATATGGAAAACATAAATCTGTTGGTGTGAATCCAAGGGATTCTCATGGAGTAAGCTTAAAATTCCTAGGATCCTTTCCTTTCTCCAAGAAGGTTTGGATAAGGGATTATCAGCGAGTTCTCTAAAAGGACAGATTTCTGCTTTATCTGTCTTGTTACACAAACGACTGGCAGCTGTGCCAGATGTTCAAGCTTTTGTGCAGGCTTTGGTCAGGATCAAGCCTGTTTACAGACCTTTGACTCCTCCCTAGAGTCTAAATTTAGTTCTTTCAGTTCTTCAAGGGGTTCCGTTTGAACCCTTACATTCCATAGATATCAAGTTGTTATCTTGGAAAGTTCTGTTTTTGGTTGCTATTTCTTCTGCAAGAAGAGTTTCTGAATTATCTGCTCTGCAGTGTAATCCGCCCTATCTGGTGTTTCATTCAGATAAGGTTGTTTTACGTACTAAACCTGGTTTCCTTCCTAAGGTTGTTTCCAACAAGAATATTAACCAGGAGATAGTTGTGCCTTCTTTGTGCCCGAATCCAGTTTCAAAGAAGGAACGTTTGTTACACAATTTAGATGTAGTCCGTGCTTTAAAGTTCTATCTAGAAGCAACAAAGGATTTCAGACAAACGTCTTCTCTGTTTGTCGTGTATTCTGGCAAGAGGAGAGGTCAAAAAGCTACTGCTATCTCTCTTTCCTTTTGGCTGAAAAGCATCATCCGATTGGCTTACGAGACTGCCGGACGGCAGCCTCCTGAACGAATCACAGCTCACTCTACTAGGGCTGTGGCTTCCTCATGGGCCTTCAAGAACGAGGCTTCTGTTGATCAGATATGTAAGGCAGCGACTTGGTCTTCTCTGCACACTTTTGCCAAATTCTACAAATTTGATACTTTTGCTTCTTCGGAGGCTATTTTTGGGAGAAAGGTTTTGCAAGCCGTGGTGCCTTCTGTTTAGGTAACCTGATTGGCTCCCTCCCTTCATCCGTGTCCTAAAGCTTTGGTATTGGTTCCCACAAGTTATGGATGACGCCGTGGACCGGACACACCAATGTTGGAGAAAACAGAATTTATGCTTACCTGATAAATTACTTTCTCCAACGGTGTGTCCGGTCCACGGCCCGCCCTGGTTTTTTAATCAGGTTTGATAAATTTCTTTCTTTAACTACAGTCACCACGGCACCCTATAGTTTCTCCTTTTTTTCTCCTGTCCATCGGTCGAATGACTGGGGGGCGGAGCCTGGGAGGGACTATATGGACAGCTTTTGCTGTGCTCTTTGCCATTTCCTGTTGGGGAGGAGAATATTCCCACAAGTTATGGATGACGCCGTGGACCGGACACACCGTTGGAGAAAGTAATTTATCAGATAAGCATAAATTCTGTTTTTTCACTTTAAGAACTCATTACCTAAGATACATTTAAAAATACTTTAGATACATTTCTGGCTAGAAACAGAATTCAAGGATATGCTTGCCTGTGTTAAATTGGTCACCTTTTTAAGGTCAACTGGAGCTTTTATTGTATACTTTAGATGAGGTTGAAAAAGACAGAAGTCCATTGAGTTCAACCTATACAAATCTTAATATACTAATTAAGATTTGTATAGGTTGAACGTAATGGACTTCTGTCTTTTTTCAACCGCATCTACTATGTTACTATGAATTCTCTTGTATTTCATTAGAAAATATGTGTAGGTATTGTTCTATCTGACCAAGATTTTGTGTCTTAAAATGTCCAAAGTGGCCGCAATAGAAGAAGCAGAAGACCATTTCAAAATGTTCCTTCTGAAGTTTTCAAGAACAAAGAGTCTTAACATCTTTAGGAAGCCGATCCTGAGCATATCTGATCTCTTGTAACAATATAGAAGTCAAAGAAGCAATTATATGTTGTGCAAAAAATGATAGGATTTGATTGCGGAAGAGAATCTGTGTAGGTAGCACCAAGAGCAAGTTTAATCAGGGCCTGCCTTTGTGTAAGGCGAGTGAGTCGGCCGCCTCAGGCCCCATGGTCAGGGGGCCCCGCCGCACCAGTTATAAAAAAAAAAATGACATTTTTTTTGGCGCCATTCTAATTTAAATGTTTTGGGTGCAAGAAACTTTAAGTTCAGGAGAAAGGAGCAGGCCGAGCGGAGGCACGGGAGGGGGAGTGACAGGCACTGGGCAGGCGAGTGTGGGATCGAGCAGCAGGCCGGCCTTAGGGTTTTATTTGTAATTGCGGTTTTGGTAGGGGTGCGGGCGCGCGGGAGTGGCTCAAGATGTCAAATCAAATGTGTCAAGGTAGAGAAGGCCAGAATAACCCGGCGACCTTTGTCTATATCGAGTATCGTCTATAACAATAATTTAGTCCACAACAAATGCTGTTAGTTTCTACCTATTTTTCTGTTGGGTGTTTTTATTGATTACTGAATTACAGTTAATATCACATTTCAGGGTTAACAGCATCTCAGTAGTAAGACATCTTTTGTGGAAATGAGTGGATAAGAATAGCATTTTCTATCTTTAATATCTATGTGCATATTTCTGTTTTAATATATATATATATATATAGACTGTTGTAGCCACTTATATAGAAGAGAACACGAGTTAGGCAGGTCTGTTTTTAATTAAAGCAGTAATATATTTGTACATCAACTTTTTTTTTTTGCTTTTGCCCTATATAAATTATATAGTAAATCATATATAGTGTGCCGTATAGATGGATGTGTACTTGCAATTGTATGACTGCTCATGGACGAGGTAACCTTTATTAGAAAAACCATCAGTGATTGCACAGGCCCAGCAGAAATGTTAGCTGCTCTAAACTGCACTTAACATCACATCTGGACTAAAGGCATTCATGTTACTGCACAGTATTTGCTAATATTTGCAAATTCTTCCTTACATGTGGACTGCAAAAATCTCTATTTTTTTGCTAATGGTTCCATCATTGATTGATGGAAAAAATATATTGCAGTTAAATGTAAATCAAATTACCTGCTTAAGGTCACAAGGAGTTAGCAATATTGTATGGTTTCCAAGACTACACTTATCTAAATATGAAAATCAGCCTTGCTGTAAAATACCTTTAGAAAGTGCTGATGCCACTGTACTGTATATGCCACTGTACTGTGCATGTGTGTGTATATATATTCATGTGTGTATGTTTCTATATATGCATGTGTATTTGTGTATAAGTGTTTAAATGTGTGTCTAGTATGTGAGCATATGCACAAGTGTAGTTTTTTTACTAGTCTATCACTCTGTATTAATAGTCTGAATTCCCAGACCTTTTTCCTTTAAATATAATTTAAAGGGCCATATAATACCCAAATGTTGAAACACTTGAAAGTGATGCAACATAGCTGTAAAAAGCTGACTAGAAAATATCACCTGAGCATCTATATGTAAAAAAGAAAGATATTTTACCTCAAAAGTTCCTCAGTAGCCACATCCCATTGTAAAGGACTTCTAAGCAGCAAATCAGTATGTCTGTCCCGGGACAGCTAAGGGATTGAGCCTCGTGAAATCTCATGTTATTTGCCTATTCAGTTTAAGGAAGTTTACCATAAAATCTCATGAGAGTTAAGTGAAATCTCATGAGATCACAGTAAAAGAGTTCATGACCTCAGCACTGCTGATGCTGATTGGCTGCTGTTCATTTCTTCATTTTTTTTATTATTTTTTTTTACCTGCAGCTGGGCAACAGCTGAGTATAACTTTTTACACAGAACTTGTGAGGTAAAATACCTTTTTTACATAGAGATGCTCAGGTGATATTTTCCTGTCAGCTTTTTACAGTTATACTGCATCAGTTTCAAGTGATTTAGCATATGAGTATTATGTCCCTTTAAATTAAAATGTATTATTATCTGTAATAATTGCTGGGATAGCACAGTTACTCCAAACTGTCGGCCAGATTACGAGTTTTGCGTTATGAGGGGCTCGGTAATAACTTGCAAGTTATTTCCACCGCTCACCTTTAATATCGCTGCTATTACAGGTTTTCCAAAAACCTGCGTTTGTGGGCAATATGGCAGCATTGAGCTCCATACCGCACACAAATACCACCGCTGCTTTGAGCTGGTTTTATGTGCTCATGCACAATTTCCCCATAGACATCAATGGGGAGAGCCGTCTAAAAAAAAAAGCCTAACACCTGCCTAACGCAGCGCCATTGATTCCTATGGGGAAAGAACATTTTTAAACCTAACACCCTAACATAAACCCCGAGTCTAAACACCCCTAATCTGCCGCCCCCAACATCGCCGACACCTACATTACACTTATTAACCCTAATCTGCTGCCCCTGACATCGCCACCACCTACCTACACTTATTAACCCCTAATCTGCCGCCCCCAACGTCGTCGCCGCCACTATAAGTTATTAACCCCTAAACATCTGGCCTCCCACATCACTAACACTAAATAAATATATTAACCCCTAAACCTAAGTCTAAACCTAACACCCCTAACTTTAATATAATAAAAATAAATTTTAATACAAATTACTAATATTACCTAAATAATTCCTATTTAAGACTAAATAATTACCTATAAAACCTAAACTAGCTACAATATAACTAATTGTAGCTATCTTAGGTTTTATTTTTATTTTACAGGTAAGTTTGTATTCATTTTAACTAGGTAGACTAGTTAGTAAATAGCTATTAACTATTTACTAGCTACCTAGTTAAAAACAAAATTTATGCTTACCTGATAAATTTATTTCTCTTGTGATGTATCCAGTTCACGGGTTCATCCATTACTTGTGGGATATTCTCTTTCCCAACAGGAAGCTGCAAGAGGACACCCACAGCAGAGCTGTCTATATAGCTCCTCCCCTAACTGCCACCCCCAGTCATTCGACCGAAGACAAGCAAGAAAAAAGGAGAAACTATAGGGTGCAGTGGTGACTGTAGTTTATAAATAAAAAATACCTGCCTTAAAATGACAGGGCGGGCCGTGGACTGGATACACCACAAGAGAAATAAATTTATCAGGTAAGCATAAATTTTGTTTTCTCTTGTAAAGGTGTATCCCGTCCACGGGTTCATCCATTACTTGTGGGATACCAATACCAAAGCTTTAGGACACGGATGAAGGGAGGGACAAGGCAGGAACTTAAACAGAAGGCACCACTGCCTGTAAGACCTTTCTCCCAAAAATAGCCTCCGAAGAAGCAAAAGTATTGAATTTGTAGAATTTAGAAAAGGTATGAAGCGAAGACCAAGTCGCCGCCTTACAAATCTGTTCAACAGAAGCCTCATTTTTAAAAGCCCATGTGGAAGCTACTGCTCTAGTTGAATGAGCTGTGATTCTTTCAGGAGGCTGCTGGCCAGCAGTCTCATAAGCTAAGCGGATGATGCTTCTTAGCCAAAAAGAAAGAGAAGTTGCCAACGCCTTTTGGCCTCTCCTCTGTCCAGAGTAAACAACAAACAAAGCAGATGTTTGACGAAAATCCTTCGTAGCTTGTAAATAAAACTTTAAAGCACGAACCACATCAAGATTGTGTAATAGACGTTCCTTCTTTGAAGAAGGATTAGGACATAGTAAAGGAACAACAATCTCCTGATTGATATTCTTATTAGATACCACCTTAGGAAGAAACCCAGGTTTGTTACGTAACACTACCTTATTTGCATGGTAAACCAGATAAGGGGAATCACATTGTAAAGCAGATAACTCCGAAACTCTTCGAGCCGAGGAGATAGCCACTAAAAACAGAACTTTCCAAGATAAAAGCTTAATATCTATGGAATGCAAAGGTTCAAACGGAACCCCTTGAAGAACTTTAAGAACTAAATTTAAACTCCATGGCGGAGCAACAGGTTTAAACACAGGCTTGATTCTAACTAAAGCCTGACAAAACGCCTGAACGTCTGGAATATCAGCCAGACGCTTGTGCAGAAGAATAGACAGAGCAGAAATCTGTCCCTTTAAGGAACTAGCTGACAATCCCTTCTCCAATCCTTCTTGGAGAAAGGATAATATCCTAGGAATCCTGACCTTACTCCATGAGTAACCCTTGGATTCACACCAATGAAGATATTTACACCATATCTTATGATAGATTTTCCTGGTGACAGGCTTTCGAGCCTGAATTAAGGTATCAATGACTGATTTGGAAAAACCACGGTTTGATAGAATCAAGCGTTCAATCTCCAAGCAGTCAGACGCAGAGAAATTAGATTTGGATGCTTGAAGGGACCTTGAAGTAGAAGATCCTGCCTTAGTGGCAGAGTCCATGGTGGAAAGGATGACATGTCTACCAGATCTGCATACCAAGTCCTGCGTAGCCACGCAGGAGCTATCAAGATCACCGAAGCTCTCTCCTGCTTGATCTTGGCAATCAGACGAGGGAGCAGAGGAAACGGTGGAAACACATAAGCCAGGCTGAAGGACCAAGGCGCTGCCAGAGCATCTATCAGCGCCGCCTTGGGATCCCTGGACCTGGACCCGTAACAAGGAAGCTTGGCGTTCTGACGAGATGCCATGAGATCCAGTTCTGGTTTGCCCCAAATTTGAATCAACAGGGCAAATACCTCCGGATGGAGTTCCCACTCCCCCGGATGAGAAGTCTGCCGACTTAGGAAATCCGCCTCCCAGTTCTCTACTCCTGGGATATGGATAGCTGAGAGATGGCAAGAGTGAATCTCTGCCCATTGAATTATCTTTGAAAACTCCAACATTGCCAAGGGGCTCCTTGTTCCCCCCTGATGGTTGATATAGGCTACAGTCGTGATATTGTCCGACTGAAATCTGATGAACCTGACCGCAGCTAGTTGTGGCCAAGCCTGAAGAGCATTGAATATTGCTCTTAGTTCCAGAATGTTTATTGGAAGGAGGGCCTCCTCCTGAGTCCACGAACCCTGAGCCTTCAGGGAGTTCCAGACTGCACCCCAGCCCAGAAGGCTGGCATCTGTCGTTACTATAGTCCATTCTGGTCTGCGGAAACTCATTCCCTTGGACAGATGGACCCGAGATAGCCACCAGAGAAGAGAATCTCTGGTCTCTTGATCCAGATTTAGTAGAGGGGACAGATCTGTGTAATCCCCATTCCACTGATTGAGCATGCAAAGTTGCAGCGGTCTGAGATGTAGGCGGGCAAACAGAACTATGTCCATTGCCGCTACCATTAATCCGATTACTTTCACACACTTAGCCACTGACGGATGAGAAGTGGAATAAAGAACACGGCAGGAAGTTAGAAGTTTTGTCAACCTGACCTCTGTCAGATAAACCTTCATTTCTACAGAATCTATCAGAGTTCCTAGGAAGGAAACTCTTGTGAGAGGGGAGAGAGAACTCTTTCCTTTGTTCACCTTCCATCCGTGAGACCTCAGAAATGCCAGAACAATGTCCGTATGGCGATTTGAAAAGTCGACGCTTGAATCAGAATGTCGTCTAGGTAAGGGGCCACTGCTATACCCCGTGGCCTTAGAACCGCTAGAAGGGACCCTAGAACCTTCGTAAAGATCCTTGGTGCCGTGGCCAACCCGAAAGGAAGAGCCACAAACTGGTAATGCCTGTCTAAGAAGGCGAATCTGAGAAATTTGTTTAGGATCTTGAGATCCAAGATTGGTCTGAAAGTTCCCTCTTTCTTGGGAACTACAAACAGATTTGAATAGAAGCCCTGCCCCTGTTCCTCCTTTGGAACTGGGTGGATCACTCCCATAACTAGTAGGTCTTGAACACAATGTAAGAATGCCTCTCTCTTTATCTGGTTTGCAGATAATTGTGAGAGATAAAATCTCCCCTTTGGAGATGAAGTTTTGAAATCCAGAAGATATCCCTGGGAAACAATCTCCAGAGCCCAGGGATCCTGAACGTCTCTTCCCCACGCCTGGGCGAAGAGAGAAAGTCTGCCCCCCACTAGATCCGGTCCCGGATCGGGGGCTACTCCTTCATGCTGTCTTAGAGGCAGCAGCAGGCTTTTTGGCCTGTTTCCCCTTGTTCCAAGCCTGGTTAGGTCTCCAGACTGGCTTGGACTGGTTAAATTTCCCTCTTGTTTTGTAGTAGAGGAAGATGAAGCTGCACCACTCTTGAAATTTTGAAAGGAACGAAAATTATTCTGTTTGGTCCTTAATTTATTGGACCTATCCTGGGGAAGGGCGTGGCCTTTCCCCCCAGTAATGTCAGAAATGATCTCCTTCAGTCCAGGCCCAAATAGGGTCTGCCCTTTGAAGGGGATATTGAGAAGTTTAGACTTTGAAGTAACGTCAGCTGACCAGGATTTAAGCCATAACGCCCTAACGCGCCTGAATGGCAAAACCTGAATTTTTAGCCGTTAGCTTTGTTAAATGAAAAACGGCGTCAGAAATAAATGAATTGGCTAGCTTAAGAGTCTTAAGCCTGTCAAGGATATCATCTAATGGGGTCTCTACCTGTAGAGCCTCCTTCAGAGACTCAAACCAGAAATCCGCTGCAGCAGTGACTGGGGCAATGCATGCAATAGGCTGGAGAATAAAACCTTGTTGAATAAAGATTTTTTTAAGGAAACCCTCTAATTTTTTATCCATTGGATCTAGAAAAGCACAACTGTCCTCGACAGGGATAGTAGTACGCTTAGATAGTGTAGAGATTGCTCCCTCCACTTTAGGGACCGTCTGCCACGAGTCCCGTGCAGCGGCATCTATAGGAAACATCTTTTTAAAAGCAGGAGGGGGAGAGAACGGTACACCTGGTCTATCCCATTCCTTAGTAATAATTTCTGAAAACCTCTTAGGGATTGGAAAAACGTCAGTGTAAACAGGTACTGCATAGTATTTATCTAATTTACACAATTTCTCTGGGACTACAATGGTGTCACAGTCATCCAGAGTCGCTAAAACCTCCCTGAGCAACACGCGGAGGTGCTCAAGCTTTAATTTAAATGCAGTCATGTCAGAGTCAGACTGCAGTAACGTCTTCCCTGAATCAGAAAAATCACCCACAGAAAGAAGCTCTCCTGCTTCGGCTTCTGCTCATTGTGAGGGTATATCAGACATAGCTACTAAAGCGTCAGAAAGCTCTGTATTTGTTCTAGTCCCAGAGCTGTTTCGCTTTCCTTGTAACCCTGTCAGTTTGGATAATACCTCTGTGAGGGTATTATTCATAACTGCCGCCATGTCCTGTAAGGTAAACGCATGGTACGCGCTAGATGTACTTGGCGTCCCTTGAGCGGGAGTAATAGGTTCTGACACGTGGGGAGAGCTAGATGGCATAACCTCCCCTTTGTCAATCTGAGAAACCTCTGGTGATAAATCTTTAAAAGCCATAATATGGTTTTTTATAACTTATAGAAAGATCAGTACATTTGGTACACATTCTTAGAGGGGGTTCCACAATGGCTTCTAAACATAATGAACAAGGAGTTTCTTCTATGTCAGACATGTTTAACAGACTAGTAAAGAAACCAGCAAGCTTGGAAAACACTTTAATAAATGTGAGCAAAGCAATAATATAAAACGGTACTGTGCCTTTAAGAGAAAAAAAACTATCACATAACCTGCAAAACAGTGATAAAAATTAGTAAACTCTACGAAATGTTTACAGTGTGTATAAGAGACTAAAGCAGCATTGCACCCACTTGCAAATGGATTAACCCCTCAGGCTCAAAAATGGATTAGAAAAACGTTAAAACCGTTAACAAACAGTCAAACACACTGCCACAGCTCTACTGTGGCTCCTACCTGCCCTTAAACACGATTTTTGCAGGAACAAAACCCTCTATAGAGGTCCTATATGCCAGAGGACTCTTACAGGGAAGCTGGATGTCTCAGTCTGAAAATCAACTGCGCATTTAGAGCGTGAAAATAGGCCCCTCCCATCAGTCAGAGGGCCTTAAAAAAGTACTCCTAGGAGTAAACTAATTAGCCATGTGGAAAACTAGGCCCCAAAATAAAGATTTATCACCCTCAGAAAAAAAACGTTTTTTACAAATCATGCAAACGTTTTAACACAAAGTAATACGAGTTTTAACATGAATATTACCCCTTTATTGCAAGCATGATCCCAGTCGTTTGTTAAATCACTGTTATCAGGCTTACCTTAAATGTCTCAGGCACTGTCAGCATTTTCTAGACCTTATCATCTCTCTAGAAAAAAATATACTGAACATACCGCAAAGCATGTGATCTAAAGACCGTCCCCCCAACTGAAGTTTTCTTTCCATACTCTTCAGTTATGTGTGAGAACAGCAAAGGACCTTAGTTACAAACCGCTAAGATCATCAAACCTCCAGGCAGAATTCTCCTTCCAATTTCTGCCTGAGAGTAAAAACAGTACAACGCCAGTACCGTTTAAAAATAAACTTTTGATTGAAGGTAAAACTACACTAATTCACCACATCTCTCTTGATACTTCCTTTCTTGTCGAGAGCTGCAAGAGAATGACTGGGGGTGGCAGTTAGGGGAGGAGCTATATAGACAGCTCTGCTAAAATTAAATAAATTGAATTAACAAAATACATTTATCTAAATTACAAAAAATAATAAACACTAAATTACACAAAATAAAAAAGAAATGATCAAATATTTAAACTAATTACTCCTAATCTAATAGCCCTAGCCTACACTAAACTGCCAATGGCCCTTAAAAGGGCCCTTGTGGGGCATTACCCCAAAGAAATCAGCTCTTTTACCTGTAAAAAAAAAAAATACAAACAACCCCCCAACAGTAAAACCCACCACCCATACAACCAACTCCCCCCCCCCAAAAAAAAAAAAAAACCTACCTAAAAAAACTTAAGCTCCCCATTGCCCTGAAAAGAGCATTTGGATGGGCATTGCCCTTAAAAAGGCATTTAGCTCTTTTACATTAAAAGTTCACAAACAAAAGGCAAAAGAGGCACCGGATGTATGTAATAGAAAACGTCCTTTATTTAAAAGGTATACATGAAAACACGGGTTACCAGCTTGAAAAACCCTTGGGGCAAAAGTGGAGTAGTGGTTCCCCACGTACCCTGACCCTGGGGAACCACTACTCCACTTTTGCCCCAAGGGTTTTTCAAGCTGGTAACCTGTGTTTTCATGTATACCTTTTAAATAAAGGACGTTTCCTATTGCATACATCCGGTGCCTCTTTTGCCTTTTGTTTGTGAACTTTTACTGGATATGAATATGGCACGGATGTTAGCCTTCTAGCAGCATAACATTTCCTCCGTGTAACACCAGCACCTAGGATTCAGAAGCAGTTGGCTCTTTCCAGTTTATCCCGTCTACCCGCCCCCCATCGTGACGTCACACACCAGGAACCTGGTCGTGCACACGCTGGCGTGCTGTAGGGATCTTTTCACCGTCTCTTCTTCAACACCGCCTGGAGCCCATACAGATGCCGCGGGTGAGGAATCTGAGCCCTGGATTTTACAAGGTGGGTCCCCTAGATCAGCACTAGACCAGCGTGTGACTTGGCGTGTATCTTGTCGCATCTTTACTTTGTGGTGGATGTGAATCTCAGTGTGAGGTATTTTCAGGGGGCGGAGTGTAAGGAGAGTGTGCCACACAGGGGTATTTTGTGGAGGATATCGGTTCTACAACAGTGACCTGTCAACAGGTGCTGCTCAGTATTTGGGTCTTTTTTTTTAGCTCTTTTACATTGCCCAAAGTCCCTAATCAAAAATTAAAACCCACCCAATAAACCCTTTAAAAAACCTAACACTAACCCCGAAGATCCACTTACAGTTTTTGAAGACCGGACATCCATCCTCAGAAGTCTTCATCCAAGCACCAAGAAGTCCTCAACGAATCCGGGAGAAGTCTTCATTTAGTCGGCAAGAAGTCGTCCTCCAGGCGGGCAGAAGTCTTCATCCAGACGCCATCTTCTATCTTCATCCTTCCGACGCGGAGCATCTCCATCTTCAAGACATCAGGCACGGAGCATCTTCTTATTTCGATGGCTCTTCAAGAAAGTTTCCATTAAATGACGTCATCCAAGATGGTGTCCCTTGAATTCCGATTGGCTGACAGAATTCTGCATGTGTACATCTGTGTACCTGTGTCTGAGTGTGTAGCTGTATGTGTATATAAGTATCTCTGTGTGTGTATTATATTTGTGTGTTTGTGTGGTACAGTGCATTGCCCCATTTCTTTAAAGTATTTTTTGTTCTGGGTTTCTACCTACGCTGTCATTCTGCGCTTGTTATCATAAGAAAACACATAAAAATAAGGCCCAGTTCAACTCAACTGTTCTTAATTGTTAGCATAATTCTTCAGTATATACATAAACAGTTGTTCCAATAGTACAAATGGTATATTGCAATATATACAATGTTATAGTGCTCCTCATTAGTGGATTTATATATATATTTTTATATATAAAATGTTGTCCATTAACTTAAATGATTTTTCTCCCATTTTCTTTTAAATTGTAAAAACTGTGGGGGCGGAGATTGGGCGGGTTGGGGGTGGAGATTGCATGGGGTTGGGGCGGGGAGAAAGGGGGCCCCATTTTGTCATCCGGCCTTGGGCCCCGCAATGGCTAGGTCCGGCCCTAAATTTCATGAGTAATTATTTTATCAGGTGTAAACTTCAGTGAAAAGAAATAACAAGGGTGCATCTTTCCAGTCTCAGTGTCTTCTTGGGAGACAGAACCTTGATCAAAAACTGCTGTTTGACATCTGGGTGGCGTAAGATTGGAGCAGAAATTGAGTTTCTGAAAGGTATTTCAGGTATTTCTTTATGGGCTCAGCAACAGGATCAGCACTTGTACTTATTAACGCTGTTTTTGGAGATACTACCTTGGAGTAATTAAGAATGAAGCATCTGGAAAAATTATCAAAGCCCAGAAAGTGTTTTCTCAGGATCCATATGTAGCCCTTCTTCTGAGAGACTGTATCCTAAGATTGTGACTGCAGGTTTCTCAAATTTTCATTTTTCTGCGGTTTCAAGCAGATCATTCTTGAGCAGACGAGTCAAGATATACCATGACAAATTGATGCAGCACATATTGAGTGACTATAATACAGTTTGAACTTTATAAAGTTATTACTTACTATTTGGAATGATCACACTCATCTCCCTATTTGATTCAAACTAGATTAAATGCAGAGTGGAGTTCTAATTTTGTTAACCAACTTGCTCCATGAAGTTGATTATAGAACTAAGATATAAGAGGGAGTGGGTAGCAGTTCTTTCAAGTAGCATGTTTCAGGTCTCTGTAATCAATGCAGGGTCTAAGGGAACCACCTTTCTGTATGACAAAAATGAATCCTGCTCCTGCAGAAGAGGAAGAGTATATGCATATGTTGTTCTATGGCTGTAGTTTCAGGAAGGGACAGCAGATAAGTTATTTCTTTAGTGGGAGGAGTTCCAGGGAGCTATTTGATGCTGCAACCATAGTCACAATGTGTTGGAAGTATCTTGGCTTTCTTCTTGAAAAAGTCCTCCCTGAAATCCCAGTATTATTCAGGAATTAGGTTACTTAAAGGGAATACATGTTGTGTTGCTAACAAAGCTTATCTTTGATATATTCTTGGTGACAAGGAAGGCTCCAAGCTTTTTTTTTTTTTTTTTTTAGTTCCAGTAGCCTAGTCAAAAGTGCTCAGTTCTGGGCTTTTTAGGGCAGCTAAGCACTATATGCCCTGAACATCCTCAGTAAAGACACAGCTATTCTTTAATCTGAACCTCCTCAGTAAAGACACAGCTATCCTTTAATATATAACTAAATAGAGCCTGAGCATGCACACACACACCGCCCCGAAGTACACACATACATAAAGGCTAATCTTGCGTGCCTGAGCATGCACACGTATACAAAGGCTAACCTTACATGCCTGAGCATGCGCACACACCCCGCCCTGAGGTACACACATATACAAAGGCTAACCTTATGTGCCTGAGCATGCACACACCCCGCCCCGAGGTACACACATACCAAACCCTCGTAAGGCTAACCTTACGTGGATTTGGTAGCTTAAGCATCATAACGTTAAGAATTGTGTTCTCAAGATTGCTTTTCACCATATCAAGCATTAAATTGGAATGCCAGAGAAATCAAACTTTCTAATGAAGAAGGCATTGACCAACAAATCCAGTTTATCTTTCACATGCTCTGTAAACCCTTTGCGTTAGGCTACCATTAAGGCCTCAACATTCCAAGATGTCTTATGGGCTAGGGTGCAGAATGTCTATTTCCTTCTATTAAATCCAGAACAGATGAACCAGAAGATTCCTTCTACCCAGGAACATCAAACACTTATGAGAAGGAAGTAATAAACTGATTACAATTGGTCAACAGCAGGAATTCTTGTTAAACCAGGTGTGATACCCATGCAAATGCTTCTTCACATAACAGAGATAATAAAAGCAGTCTGGATCAGAAGTGTAGCATGACACTGGCTGAAAGATCCACTGTTTGGGATTCCCAGAATACTTGGGTAAAGGTAGCTTGAAGGAAGAAAAGCTCTGGGGATTGAACCACCCCTCTCCCAAAGTTCAGTTTCTCAGTAAGTTCCATTAAATGATTTGGACTGAACTTGTGTACTGCAATTTCTTGACGGGAGACCAAATGCTACTAAACTTAAATTTTTCCAGTTTTAAAATAATATATTTTTAATTTGGATGTAATTAAATTTATAGTTTTAAAATTGTGTATATAATTTAATTATGACCAGCAGCAGAGGGAGCAGCAGCAGCAGGAACAGCAAACTTAGCTCCCATCACAGTTCCACGCCTCTGGAGATAGAAATGGCCCTTAAACATGAAAAAAATTATGCTCCAAAAGAATAGAGATGGCTCTGATCAAAAATTCCTTAAAAGCATTACTCATTTCATAATCCAAAAAGTATCTAACAAATGCATCTTCCGTTACTCTAAAGCTATTTCTCTGTTGTGTAACCTGTTGAAAATATATAATATTTTCTTACTTAGATTTTATGCTGGGATATATGACTTTTATCCATGTTTGATCTCAATGTCACAAATGTATACAATCATTAAGGACTTTTAACAAGGGACAAATAAGAAGAGATTACCAGCTATAAAAAGACGAAGCCGACAAGGATTGAACAGCCTTAAAAAAAGCCTCACGTGGGGAAATGTATGTCTACTGGCACATCACCAGTAGGGGTGGAGAAGAAGTGGCTAAAACTTTTGCGGCCTTGGGTGTGTGTATTGCTTAACTAGAACAGACTTAGGACCTTATATTCAAAACCGCTTAGTCGAGATACCCTGCTTTGTTTGCTATTTGCTGCTGGCTGCCATTTTGCTCACCTCTCTTACTGAATCTGTTGCAGAGTGTGTAACGCTGCTCACTCACCTATGCGCCGTCTTATGGCCAAACTTGTGAACATCATCAGTGTGAGACAGGTTGCAGTCCCAGAATTATGATGTCATCTCTTATTATTTAAAGGGCCTCTGTTCAGTATGCTTTTGCCCTTGCGTTGTCTCAGACTTTTTTGTGAGGTCCTGTGTTCCCAGTTCCTGTGCATTACCTGGCTTGTCTGGCGTCCCTTCTGGTTCCTGATCCCTGGCTTGCTCCTGACTCTGCTGTTTTCCTTGTTCCTGATCCCGGTTCGCCTGATGACTCGCTTTGGCTCCTGACTCGGCTTGTCTGCCTACCAACTCTGGCTTTGACTCCTGGCTTGTCATTTGGCTTGTGGACTTTTTATTATTCTTTTGTTATTAATAAAGGTGTGATTATTTTTGCACTTCACGTTTCCGTCTGATTACTGGTACCCTGACATTACGCAAAGGCCATGAATCCCGACAGTGCTAATAATCCACCTTTATCCAGCATAATTGCCAGGATGGATGAACAGGATCACCGCTTGGATCAATTTGCACTAGCCTGCAAACCCTTCTGACTC
Organism: Bombina bombina; assembly: GCF_027579735.1. Taxonomy (NCBI): domain Eukaryota; kingdom Metazoa; phylum Chordata; class Amphibia; order Anura; family Bombinatoridae; genus Bombina; species Bombina bombina. The sequence continues at coordinate 514,517,543 of NC_069505.1, read as the reverse complement.
GCACTGCACATTTGGATCAGAGTGTCCCAAAAGTTATGACTCCTCCTGTTTCCACTGCTGCACCTTATCTGGTTCTGCACCTCTACCTCACCAATATGGAGGCAATCCTAAGCAGTGCAGAGGGGTTTTGAACCAGGTGGGCATTTACATTGAGATGTTACCAAAGGCGTTTCCCTCTGACAGAAAGTAAAGAGATGAGAAATCCCACCTTAGCTCTGACACGGCTCTTGCTTGGGCTAATCCATTGTGGGAGACTAATTAACCTGTGATTTTTAATTACTCTGAATTTGTGGCATCCTTTCGAACGGTATTTGATGTTCCGGCTCGCTCCTCCTCTGCTGCCAAACGCCTCATGTCCATTCAGCAAGGTATGAGATCTGTTGCTCAGTATGCCATTGAGTTCTGTACGCTTGCCGCAGAGGTAGGTTGGAACAATGAAGCCCTTGTTGCCGCCTTCTTTCATGGGCTCTCTGATGCGATTGAAGACGAAGTTGCTGCCAGAGATTTACCAGAGGATCTAGAGGCTTTGGTGTCTTTTTTAATCCTAATTGACATCAGACTCAGTGTGAGGTCCTCTTTTCCTCCTACATTTTCGATCCCACCCATACCTCCCTCTCCTCCCATGACTCCTGAACCCGAGTCACCAGGTACTGCTGAGCCGATGCAGTTGGGATTCACACGTCTCTTCCTGGCGGAGAGGGCCTTTAGAAGGAGGGAGGGGCTCCTTTTCTCCCCCCCCCTCCTTTCTGCCCTACTGTTATGATCTTATTGGTTGGCTGAGGAATGACCAAAATGGATAAGTGTAAAATAACTTCTTGGAACATTGGGGGACTTACCTCTCCCATTAAACGAAAACTAATTCTAGCCCACTTGCGAAAAATTGACACGATATAGCTTTCCTTCAAGAAACCCATCTAATTTAGAAGAAGTATTAAAGTTAAAGTCTTCATGGGTTAAAGAGGTGTTTGCTTCCACAGGAGTAAAGAGGAAGAGAGGGGTGGCAATTATTTTAGGAAAAAGAAACAATTATGAAATCCTGCATCATATCTCAGATTCAGAAGGGAGATATATAATTTTAAAATTAAAAATAGAAGGAATTTTGTACACACTTTGTAATCTATATGCCCCAAATGTGTTTGACCCAGTTTTTTGGGATACTTTGCAGTCCAAGATTCTCACTGAATCAGTAGGATATTTAATCCTGGGGGGGATTATAATATGGCTCCTAATTATCCACTGGACAGGCTCAGACAGAAGCCTATGTTGGGGAAGAACAAGCGAGACAGTTTAGAAATTAAAATGTTCAAGAAAGTAATTCAAAACCTGATGGTTAGGGATATATCGAGAGTACAGAATCCAGATGCAAGAGACTTTACCTGTATATCTAGAGCCCACAAAACTCTATCTAGGATAGATTTATTTCTTGTTGATGAACGAATATGTAAAAAGCAAATTAAAGCTAAAATTCTACCTATTTCCATATCAGATCATAGTCCTATTACATTAGAAATACATAATAATGAGCAGAGATCAAGATCCTCTCGCTTTTTCTTCCCCACGTGGCTGATGAATGACCTAAAATTTTAAAGTTGGTTGAAAAGTAGATATGAAGAATATGCTGAGTTTAATAAAGACTATACTAATCACCCAGATGTTTTTTGGGAGGCTGCAAAGGCAGTTCTTAGGGGCGAAATAATTTCATATAGCGCTAATAGAGTTAAAACATTAAAAAATAAGAGAACTAGAAGTGATAAAATCTGTAACTAACTCATATAATTCCTATATACTTGTCAACTCTGCGGAAAATTGGGCTAAATACACTAGAGCAAAAAATTCAAGGGATACGTTTTTAATTTATAGAGAAACGCAGAAGGATCTTAAGTTCCAGTCAAGACTTTACCGTTATGGTAATAAAGCAGGAAAGCTATTGGCCAATTTGTTAAAAAGGGAAAAAAGATCCCCACTAATTGATGAACTTAATCATAACCAGAAAACTCACACAGATACAGAAGATATTGCCAATATCTTTGCAGACTACTTCACAGAAATTTATTCTGAAAAGAAACTCAGATAAGGTTAAATATGATGAATTTTGGAGTAAAATTACCTACCCCATACTTGATAACGAAAAAATGTTAGCTCTGAATGCTCCAATTTCGGAAGAAGAGATTCTAAAGGTTATTCAGGACTTACCATTAAATAAAGCACCAGGTCCGGTTGCGCTTCCTAGTGAATTTTATAAAGCTCTTACACCACTCGTCTCACCGCTGACTAAGCTCTTTAATTATTTATATGTCGATGGGAATGTAGCTCCCCCTCAATTTAGTGCATCATACACCACTTTGATTCCTAAACCCGGGAAGGACCCAACGAAGAAAGAATCCTATAGGCCTATATCGTTATTAAATGCCGATTATAAGATTCTGACCTCTATTATAGCTAAAAGATTACAAACGGTACTCTCTGAAATAATTCATAAAGATCAAGCAGGATTCATACAGAAGCGTAAATCATCAGCGAAAATTAGGGAAGTATTATTAACAATAGACTACTTTAAATCAATTGGGCTGGTGGAGCAGAGGGGAGAGGGGGACCTCCCAGATCTGGCAATAGTTTCAATCGATGCAGAGAAAGCGTTTGATTCAATTCATCACAACCATCTATTCCTCTCACTTTATAAATTCGGCTTTAGAGGGAATTTACTTAAATTTGTGGAGAACTTATATAAAAAAACATTTACAAGAATAATTGTTAACAACACATTGTCCCAGGAGATATTACTGGAAAGAGGAACACGGCAGGGTTGCCCCCTCTCCCCTCTCCCCTCTTCTCTTCAACATCTCAATTGAACCCTTGGCAATAGCAATAAGAAAACAAATAGAAGGTATTAGGATAGGAAGGAAAGAGCTCAAGATTGCGCTCTATGCGGACGATATCCTGTTATATGTTTCTAATCTACGAAACAATATACCCATAATTATTTCAATTATAGAACAATTTGGATCCTTTTCGGGATATAGGATCAATGCCTCAAAATCGAAGCTACTATGGATTAGAAAGAACCCTGACTCTTTATCAGATATACCTTTTGAAGTCCCAGAATCCCTTAAATATCTGGGAATAGAGATTATGGCGGATTCAGATAAATTTTACGATCTTAATATAGCACCAATACTAAAAGAGTTTGGGACTAGTATGAAATTATGGCAAAAACTCCCACTCTCAATCTCGGGCCGTATTGCTGCATTTAAAATGATTCTCCTCCCGAAATTATTATATATTTTACAGAACACTTCAATCATTCTTAAACGAAAGGATATCAGAAAAATTAATAGTATGATGAGAAATTTCATATGGCAGAACAAAAAAACTAGAATTTCACTAATAAAACTTTCATTACCTAAGAAATATGGCGGGCTTGCACTACCGGATATACAGTTGTATAATCTGGCTTTTCTTGCTCCAATAGTAGTAGACTGGATACTAAATAAAAACTATGTAACAAATAACGAACTTGAAAAAAATGTAAGCTTACCCTTTCTTCCTACAGCTTTAATACATTGCAATCCTAAGTCAGTTCCCCAAGAAATTAAGAAATTTAAAACATTAATGTGCCCTCTACAGGCATGGTGGAAGATTTGTAAGATATTATCTATTGAATGTAATGTCTCTAATTATATGCCTATCAGAGGAAATTTTAAATTTCAGGCTGGAGTGCAATTAGCACCGTTTCAGAAATGGCACATCCTAGGCCTAAATGACATATATCAGATGATAGATTGGAACACACATTGTATTAAAACATTTGAGAGCTTAAGAGAAGAATTTAATCTTTGTAATAAAGAATTCTTTGCATACCTACAAATAAGACACTTTATTACTAAGACGGTAAATGAATATGGCTGGAACTGGTCTCTGGGGAAATTGGAAAAATGGCTTGTTTTAGTAAGAAACGGGTTTATGTCAATCTCGCCATGCTATCAAATGTTTCCAACAATGGGAAGGAGAATGTAGAAAACATAGTATCCACATGGAACTTAACTATACCCCACTACTCTATAAACATAAATAAAATATATGGTTCGATTTCAAAAGTATCTCAAGTTACTCTCTCCGCCACATGGAGAGAGTCCCATATTAAGTTACTGTACAGGACCTATTATACCCCGAAGAAGGGGCTCAGATTTGGGAACACCAACTTCTGTAAATGCCCAAAATGTTCATTTCCTGCAGCAGATCTTATTCATATGATATGGGATTGCCCTAGGATTAAAAATGTCTGGCTCAAGATAGAATATTGGATTAAGCATGTGTTAAAAATCTCTCCTATGAGACTGGATGAGGTCTGTATTATTTTCCTATGGGAAGCAACAAAAGATCTACATAGGCACAATAAAATAGTTAATATGATCATTTTAGCTGCAAGATATTTAATTTTTTAAAAATGGAAAGAAAGTACAAGCCCCAGTATAAATGAGCTCAAAAATCGTTTAAAGAAACAATGCATGTTAGAACAGAAGGATACTAGTATGGAAGAAGAAAAGGATATTGAGGGGTTCTTTAAAAAATGGTCAATATTTATTAAAACATTACCATCAAATGAGATAGATCATATGATATATCCGTTCAGGAACTCAGAGCTAGTGCTGCTGGGATTGTGGTCCCAGCTTGGTGGGGAGGGAGGGAGGGAGGGAGGTAGGGAGGAGAGAGATATTTTTTCCTCTTTTTTTTTTTTTTGTGTGTTTTTGTTTTGTTTTGTTTTTTGTTTTTATGGGACGGGGAAAAGGGGGAAAATATGAATTTATTTTTAAGTGAGTCATAGAGGGGACTCAACATAAAAAGATAGATAGAGACTATGACATATGGGCAAACGGTATACATTTATGAAATGCATGATATTATTTTGTCTTCTGATTTTCTTTTTCTCTTTGCCTATAATACTGCTGAAGATAAATGGATTTAAAATTAATTAGAAAATGTTAGTATTAAGGACATGAAATACATGATACTATTTTGTTTTTTCTTTGTTGTTCTTGTTTTCTTTATATATGCGCTTGCTGTTGAATGAAAATGGATTTAAAATAATTGTCTGTCCTGACCTTTGAGTATGAAGAATTATATTTTCTATGTATTTTGTTTGCAATAATAAAAATTTTTAAAAAAAAAATAAAAAAAAAAAGGAGGGAGGGGCTCTGCCTCTATTGTGGGTTACATGGCCACCTTTTAAAGTCTTGTCCTACACGGCCAGGAAACGCTCACACCTAAGGTCCTGTAGGGGGCAAACCTTGGGTGGTTTATCCTCGTCCCCGGAACCGCTAAAGGAGAAACCTTTGGTCACGGTTGTCCTTTCCTGGGTAGACTCCTCCATAGTCACCCAGGCTCTTGTTGACTCCGGTGCTGCGGGCTATATTATTAACAGTGCTTTTGTATCACAGCAGTCCATTCCTGTATTGCCTCGGTCTGTTTCGCTTGCTATTGAGGCCATTGATGGCAGGCCCCTTCAGCCCGCACTCGTTACTCACGAAACAGCTCCATTTTGAAACCCTCCAGTTACAGGTGATAAACTCTCCGCATTTTCCGGTCAGTCTGGGTTATCCCTGGCTCCAAAAGCACAATCCCAGTCTCCACTGGCGTAGGTCTGAAATTTTGTCATGGTCCCCGCAATGTATTTCCACTTTTCTTCTGAAATTAGTCAAAGTCCTGTGCACTTCTTCGGTATCTCAATTGCCAGAGGAGTACCGAGAGTTTCTAGACGTTTTTGACAAGGTGCATGCCGGTACGTTGCCTCCTCACCTGTCTTACCATTGTGCCATAAACCTGCAACCCGGAGCCATTCCTCCTCTGGGCCGGGTTTACCCGCTGTCTGTTGTCGAGAATTGTGCTATGGAGGAGTATGTTGCCCATCTAACTTTGGGAATCATCCGCAAATCCTGCTCTCCTAGAGGGGCTGGCTTCTTCGGTGGCGAGTTAAGACCATGCATCGATTAAAGGGGTCTTAATCGTCTTACCATTAAGCTTACCCTATTCCGCTCATTACAGAACTCTTGGACCGCCTTAAGGGAGCTATGGTCTTTTCTAAACTTGATTTGAGAGGAGCATACAATCTCGTTAGGATCAAGGAGGGCCACGAATGGAAAACAGCATTTAACACCAGAAGTGGGCATTATTATCTTGTTATGCCTTTTGGCCTATGTAATGCTCCTGCTGTTTTCCAGGAATTTATTAATGATGTCCTACGATACTGCAAAAGACTGTTGCAAAAGTGTGGTGTACTTAGACAACATCCTCATACACTCACCCACACTTGAGACTTATCGTTCTGATGTCACACAGGTACTTCAAAGAATAGGTGAGAATGGTCTATTTTGTAAACTCGAGAAATGTAAGTTCCATCAGACTTAAGTAACCTTTCTAGGTTATGTAATCTCCGTTTCAGGGTTCTCCATGGATACTGACAAATTGTCTGCAGTGGCCTCGCCCAGTTGGTCTTTGGTCTATTCAACGTTTTTTTGGCTTACTATAGAAAGTTTATCAAAAACTTTTCTTCCTTGGTCAAACCTATCACAGACATGACCCATAAAGAGAATGATCCACTCCATTGGTCACCTACTGCCATTAAGGCCTTTGAGAGTCTTAAGACTACCTTGGCTGCCACTCCAGTTCTGGCTCATCTTAAGCCTTTTGTTCTTGAGGTTGATGCATCTGAGACTGGAGTAGGTGCCCTCTTGTCTCAACGTCCTACGCCTGATGCATGCGTGCGGTTTCTTCTCTAAAAAATTGTCCCCAGTGGAGTGCAATTATGAAATTGGGGACAGGGAATTACTGGCCATAATTTTGGCACTCAAGGACTGGAGGCACATTCTCGAGGATACTAGCGTACCAGTGCTCTTTTTTACTGACCACAAGAATTTGACTTATCTATCCGAAGCAAAACGTTTGTCGCATGGACAGGCCAGATGGGCGCTATATTTGTCTCGGTTTAATTATGTGGTCTCCTACCTGCCTGGTAGTAAGAATGTTAGGGTTGATGCCCTCTATCGACAATTTTCACCTCTGTCCAAGGAGGAGTTTATACCTACTCCAGTTATACCTCCTGACCATATTTTGGCCACCATACGTACTAATTTGACTTCTCCCTTGGCCATACGTACTAATTTGACTTCTGTCTTGGGGGAGAAGATCCTGGCTGCACAAACCAATGCACCTCCTGAAAAACCTAGTGGTAAGTGCTATGTACCTGGGAATCTTCAAACTAGACTATTGCACACTTACCTAAATAAAAGCCCCCCAAAATAAAAATATCCCCTAACTTAACAATAAACTACCAATAGCCATTAAAAAATTACAAAGTCCCCCCTAACAGTAAACACCGCCACCCAACCAACCCCCCAAAATAAAAAAACCTAAGTCTAAAAAAAAACTAAGATACCCATTGACCCGAAAGGCGGTCAATCGCATGAAGCGGGCTTTCCGTGCTGGATGTCACCGCTGGTCCTGGACAGCTCCGCCGGGATGAAGATAGATGCCCCTGTAATGGAGGAAGATGTCGCCACCTGGATGAAGACTTCTCACCGCCTGGATCAGGAAAAGTGAGTAGATGTCCTGGGGTTAGTGTTAGTTTTTTTTTGGGTGGATTATTTTTAGATTAGGCCTTTTTTATTTTAATGGGCAGTAAAAGAGCTCAATGCAATGGGTAGCTAAGTTTTTTTAGACTTAGGTTTTTTTTTTATTTTGGGGGGTTGGTTGGGTGGGGGTGTTTTATTATTAGGGGGGACTTTGTAATTTTTTTTAATGTAAAAGCTGTTTAACATAGGGCAATGCCCTACAATACAAAAGGCCCTTCTAAGGTCTATTGGTAGTTTATTGTTAGGTTAGGTTGTTGTTTTTTTGGGGGGGGGGGGCTTTTTTGTTTTTATATGTCTATTAGATTACGTATAATTTTTATTATTTTTGATAGTTTTGTTTATTATTTTTTGTAATCTTAGTGTTTTTTTATTTTTCGTAATTTTTTTTTTTTGGTAATGTTACATTTTTTTATTTTTTCGTAGTGTTAGGTATTTTAAAAAAATTAAAAAAAAATGTAGTGTTAATCTTGTAATTTAGTTTTTTTATTTGTAGTTTATTTTATTAAAACAATATAAATATCTTAAAATAAATAAAAACCTGTGAAAAAAATAAGTTTAATATAAATATACTACTACTATAAATAAATCTAACATAACTATATATAGTTTAAACTTTTTTTTTTATTTCACAGGTTTTTATTTATTTTGAGATAGCTATATTGTAAATGTTATTTAAAGTTAGGGGGGTGTTTAGGAGTAATAGTTTATTATAGTAGTAGCGATGTGGGGGCCAGCGGTTTAGGGGTTTATTAACTTATAAAGTGGGTGGGCGGTGGATTAGAGGTTAATAATTTTAATATAGTATTTGTGATGCGGGGGGTGGCGGTTTAGGGGTTAGTGTACTTTGTAACATTTTAGCTAACTAAAATGTTACAAACTACACTAACACCTATAAACTACCTACAGTATATTGTTTTGCAAAATCCATAACTACTGGTCTCAGATTGCGAAATGGATCGTGGCGGTATAGACCATAATGCAAGCTATGAAAATCCCACACTCAAAAGTCATTTTTTTGAGTGCGGCGCAATGGCCAATTTTTCAGCGGTATAGTTGTACCGCACTTGTAATCCAGGTCTAATTTATTAATGTTTATGGGCAATTCTTTCAAATCCATTTGTATAACAGCATTTAGAGAATGGGGTTTTATAATGTTTTCCTCTATTTCTAAATATGTATCATGGCCAGCTTTAGATAACAAATTACTTTGCTTAAACTAAGTAAATTATACTTTTCTATATTGGGTAACAAGTTCACCACAGCTTTTACTCATGCTTAGTTTTTTTTCTGCTAATTCGTGTTGTGTTTTTGTATTTCAAATAATATTTGTGAGACCCTTATTAATATTACTCAAATTGTTTCTTCTAATTAATAGAAAGAAGTTTTGTATAAAGTATAGTAAATGTGGGAATATTACCATTAACATTAAAAATACAACATTAAAATCAAATAGGGGAGTCCACCTATCAGAGATAATGGGAATGACTCCCAGCTCTTAAGATCTAGGGCCCGATCCGATAGGCAGTGTCGCCCGCAGAAGCCGGCGACGCCAAATATTGTGCGGGTTTGGTATAACATATACGGCGTAACCTAGAAGTTACGCTCGAATATTTCAGCCTTCGGCCGTTTTTTGGCCCATAGACTGGTATACCAAACCCGCGCATTGGAGCGTATTGGAGCCCCGTAACTCCCTAAACTGCCTGCAAAATAAAACCTAACACCTAAAGCATGCGCAATGTCTATCTACCCGTCAACCGCAATCCCCCACCGCAATCCCTAATAAAGTGTTTAACCCCTAAACTGCCGCTCCCAGACCCCGCCGCCACCTATATTATATGTATTACCCCCTAATCTGATCCCCTTACACCGCCGCCAAATATATTAAATTTATTAACCCCTAATCTGACCCCCCTACACCGCCGCCACCTATATTATATGTATTACCCCCTAATCTGAACCCCTTACACCGCAGCCACCTATATTAAATTTATTAACCCCTAATCTGAGCCCCCTACACCGCCACCACCTATAATAACTATATTAACCCCTAATCTGATCCCCCTACACCGCCGCAACCTATTTTAACTATATTAACCCCTAATCTGATCCCCCTACACCGCCGCCACCTATTATAACTATATTACCCCCTAATATGATCCCCCTACACCGCCGCCACCTATTTTAACTATATTACCCCCTAATATGATCCCCCTACACCGCCGCCACCTATTTTAAATATAGTAACCCCTAATATGATCCCCCTACACTGCCGCCACCTATTTTAAATATATTAACCCCTAAACCTAAGTCTAACCCTAACACCACCTAACTTAATTATTTAAATAAATCTAAATAATATTAATATTATTAACTAAATTATTCCTATTTAAAACTAAATACTTACCTATAAAATAAACCCTAAGATTAATAATTACATTGTAGCTATTTTAGGGTTTATATTTATTTTACAAGTAACTTTGTATTTATTTTAACTAGGTACAATAGCTATTAAATAGTTAATAGCTATGTAATAGCTACCTAGTTAAAATAATTACAAAATTACCTGTAAAATAAATCCTAACCTAAGTTACAAATACACCTACACTATCAATAAATTAATTAAATAAACTACAATTATCTAAACTAAAATACAATTAAATACCCTAAACTATATTACAAAAACAAACAAACACTACATTACAAAAAATAAAAAAAGATTACAAGAATTTTAAAATAATTACACCTAATCTAAGCCCCCTAATAAAATAAAAAAGCCCCCCAAAATAGTAAAATGTCCCTACCCTAAACTAAATTACAAAAGTAATCAGCTCTATTACCAGCACTTAAAAGGGCCTTTTGTGGGGCATTGCCCCAAAGTAATCAGCTTTTACCTGTTAAAAAGAAAAAGAACAACCCCCCCATTACAACCCACCACCCACACACCCCTACTCTAAAACTCACCCGATCCCCCCTTAAAAAAACCTAAGTCTAACCCCCAAGTTGTCCTTATCTGTCCTGAAGACTGGTGGAGAAGGTCCTGTTCCAGGCGGTGAAGTCTTCTTCCAGGAACCAGCCGGCGCGGAGCGGAGGAGTTGAAGACCGATGACCGTGGAGCTGAAGATCGTCCACTCTGGAACTGAAGACCGGCGACGCTGGAACTGAAGACAGCGGAGCCATGGAGCGTGGAGGATCCTCTTCATACGATCTCCGCCGTACACTGAATAGGAATTCAAGGTACGCGATTAAAAATGGCGTCCCTTGAATTCCTATTGACTGATTTGAACCTTTAAATTCAAATCAGCCAATCGGATGAGAGCTACTCTAATTCTATTGGCTGATTTGAATAGCCAATAGAATAAGAGCTACTGTAATTCTATTGGCTATTCAAATCAGCCAATAGAATTACAGTAGCTCTTATTCTATTGGCTATTCAAATCAGCCAATAGAATTAGAGTAGCTCTCATCCGATTGGCTGATTTGAATTTGAAGGCTCAAATCAGCCAATAGGAATTCAAGGGACGCCATTTTTAATAGAGTACCTTGAATTCCTATTCAGTGTACGGCAGAGATCGTATGAAAAGGATCCTCCACGCTCCATGGCTCTGCGGTCTTCAGTTCCAGCGTCGTCGGTCTTCAGCTCCGCGGTCATCGGTCTTCAACTCCACCGCTCCGCGCCAGCTGGTTCCTGGAAGAAGAAGAGGTCGCCGCCTGGAAGAAGACTTCACCGCCTGGAACACGACCTTCTCCGCCGGTCTTCAGGACGGGTAAGGACCACTTGGGGGTTAGACTTAGGTTTTTTTAAGGGGGGATCGGTGGGTTTTAGAGTAGGGGTGTGTGGGTGGTGGGTTGTAATGGGGGGGTTGTTCTTTTTTTACAGGTAAAAGATGATTACTTTGGGGCAATGCCCCACAAAAGGCCCTTTTAAGAGCTGGTAATAGAGCTGATTACTTTTGTAATTTAGTTTAGGGTAGGGACATTTTATTATTTTGGGGGGCTTTGATTAGGTGTAATTAGCTTAAAATTCTTGTAATCTTTTTTTATTTTTTGTAATGTAGTGTTTGTTTTTGTAATATAGTTTAGTGTATTTAATTGTATTTTAGTTTAGATAATTGTAGATTATTTAATTAATTTATTGATAGTGTAGGTGTATTTGTAACTTAGGCTAGGATTTATTTTACAGGTAATTTTGTCATTATTTTAACTAGGTAGCTATTAAATAGTTATTAACTATTTAATAGCTATTGTACCTAGTTAAAATAAATACAAAGTTACCTGTAAAATAAATATAAACCCTAAAATAGCTACAATGTAATTATTAATTATACTGTAGCTATCTTAGCGTTTATTTTATAGGTATTTAGTTTTAAATAGGAATAATTTAGTTAATAATATTAATATTATTTAGATTTATTTCAATAATAATTAAGTTAGGGGGTGTTAGGGTTAGACTTAGGTTTAGGGGGTAATATAGTTAATATAGGTGGCGGCGGTGTAGGGGGCTCAGATTGGGGGTTAATATATTTAAAATAGGTGGCGGAGGTGTAGGGGATCATATTAGGGGTTAATATATTTAAAATAGGTGGCGGCGGTGTAGGGGGATTAGATTAGGGGTTAATATATTTAAAATAGGTGGCGGCGGCGGTGTAGGGGGATCATATTAGGGGTTTATATATTTAAAATAGGTGGCGGCGGTGTAGGGGGATCATATTAGGGGTTAATATATTTAAAATAGGTGGCGGCGGTGTAGGGGGCTCAGATTAGGGGTTAATATAGTTAATATAGGTTGCGGCGGTGTAGGGGGGTCAGATTAGGGGGTACTACATATAATATAGGTGGCGGCGGTGTAGGGGGCTCAGATTAGGGGTTAATATAGTTAATATAGGTGGCGGCAGGGTAGGGGGGTCAGAATAGGGGGTACTACATATAATATAGGCGGCGGTGGTGTAGGGGGGTCAGATTAGGGGGTAATACATATAATATAGGTGGCGGCGGGGTCCGGGAGCAGCGTTTTAGGGGTTAATACATTTATTGTTAGGAGTGAGAGGGGGGATTGCGGATAGAGGGGTATACGTGTCGGGCTATGTTTGGGAGGCGTGTTAGACAGTAACGGGAGATTTAATATTTTAGTACGTTTTTTTAGGCGGAGGCAGTTTCTAAAGTGCCATAAGTCACTGGCGACTCCAGAAATTTGTAGTTACGCTTATTCCTGGACATCGCTAGTTTGTCCGATTTACGGCACTATATCAACTGTCGGCGCCGTATATGTGATAGCTAGCTGTGCACGCTGAAACTACGGGCTGCGCAGGTTTCCACGCTTGCACCGAAACTTGCGCCGTATATCGGATCGCGCACCTAGTCTTATTGTTTTAATAATGTCCAGATTATTTTTAATAATACCAACTAGGAGATAATGATATTTTAATATCCTAAATGGCATATTTAAAAGGACACTTTCGTAATTCAGATAGAGCATGCAATTTTAAGCAACTTTCTAATTTACTCCTATTATCCTATTTTTTTCATTCTCTTGGTATGTTTATTTGAAAAGCAAGAATGTAAGTTTAGATGCTAGCCCATTTTTGGTTAACAACCTGGGTTGTCCTTGCTGATTGGACAGCACCAATAAACAAGTGCTGACCATGGTACTGAACCAAAAATGTGCTGGCTCCTTGACATAGATGCCTTCTTTTTCAAATAAAGATAGCAAGAGAACCAAGAAAAATTGATAATAGAAGTAAATTAGAAAGTTGCTTAAAATTGCTGCTCTATCTGAATCATGAAAGAAAAACATTTGTGTTCAGTGTCCCTTTAACAATAGATTTTTTTATATATCCATAAAAGCTCTGACTTAATTTTATTCATCCTGTATCCTGAAAAGGACCCAAAAGTCTCTATTAATTGTATAAGAAGAGGAATATTCTTGCTAGTATTTTGTATAAATATTAGTAGATTGTCAGCATATAGTGATATTTTAATTTCTGTTTCCCCAAAAGTAGCACAGCTAAAGATTCAAGTGCAAGATTAAACAACAGTGGTGACAGCAGACACCCTTGCCTTGTACCACAATATAAGGCAAACTTATCTGAAATCTTGTCATTAATCATTTAAATATGTTGTTATTTTATTGTTTAGTTTTTGAATAAGATTAACAATATATAATGTAATGCCAAATCTGACCAATGTAAAAAAACAAATGGTTCCAATTTAGGGAGTCGAAAGCCTTTTTGTCATTTAGGATTTTGTTAAGTTTATTTCTTTCTTAAGATATAGTCCACGGATCATCTTAATTACTTTTGGGATATCACTCCTGTCCATCAGGAAGCAGCAAAGAGCACCTCAGCAAAGCTATTAAATACCACCTCCAGTCATTCTCTTTGCATAGGCAAGGAGGTGGTAATATTTTTTAGGTGTCTATAGATTCTTTAATCAAGAGTTTATTATTTTTAAAGTAGAGTTGTTTGTTCTGTTTTTTTACTGGGGTCTAGCTGTGTTCCACATCAGTCTCTTCAGTAGAGACGTGGTGGCTTTTGAGCACTTGAAAAATGGTGGGATTTTTCATTTCACCGTGCCTTTCACATTTGGTGCTGCCCTACCCTGAATGCCTGATTAACTTTAGTCAGTCCTTCATTTGTTCCACGGGTCTATGGAGGGAGGAAGCCTTTCCATATCTGTGAGCTGCCCTGCTGCCGGGCAGATGTGACTCAGGTAAGTGCCAGTTTTTATTTCTTTATTAAAAGACAGTTTGGCACTTTGATGGGTACAGGGACTGTTAAACCAGTGTAGGTTTATATTTGTGCACTGTATGACACTAAGGAGAGGCTCTGTGTGGTTTTTTTAAAACATATTTTTTTTTTCACTGTAATGGAAGCCAGTCTTTTAGCCACTCCCACGAAGGGGTGGTGCTTAGTCTGGCGGTTTCTATTGCTTTCAAAGGCTGCTGGCTGCTTGTCAATATTTTTCGGCTTCAGGGGGTCAGGTAGGCACTTCAGCAGGGTCTGTTGAGGTAAGGAGGTTGCCTGAAGTTTTTTTTTAATTTTTAAAGCAATCATTTTTTTCAGTAAAAAAGTTGCAGTTTAAAATTTAAAGTGACAGTAACGTTTTTTTTTTTGTTTTGTTTTTAAAGCCAATTTAATTTGTTTTTGCTAAAGATGGAAGAAGCTTTGCAAGATGTTATATGCAGCTTGTGTTTTGATTCTAATGTGGAACCTCCAATGCCTCATGTAATTGAGAGGACCTTACAGTGTAGGGAAAAGATTTTTCCTGAGCCATCATTAGCTGGGGTGGATGCTGCTCAGGGGTCTCCTGTTCAGAATATGCCGCAGTTTTCTCCTCATGTGTCCCTTCATTCAGTGTCATCTCATGCAGTGCCCAATGTTTCTACTCCAGTTGGAGTTTCCTTGCAGGACAGTTCTACCCAGATATCCTCTGCGGTAACTAATGCCTGGCGGTTTTCCCTGCATTTCAGGGAAGGCCTAAAAGGAGATATAAGGATTCAGTTGTCAAGATATCTGAATCAAGTATGGCTATGCTGAATGTTTCTTCCCATAGGTCTGAGGGGGAGGATTCTTCCATAGCGTCTGAGGGGGGAATTTCAGATTCAGAGAGTATGGTTGTTTCTTCTGATTCTGAAGCAGTGATTTTTAGATTTAAGCTTGAACACCTCTGTGCGCTTCTTACAGAGGTTGTGGCTATTTTGGAAGATTCTGATACTACGGTAGTAGTTATTCCAAAGAAATCTAATAAACTTAACAAGTATTTTGATGTTCCCTCAGAGGTGGAGGATTTTCCTGTTCCTGACTGTGCTTCTGAGATTATTGCACGGTAGTGGGAAAAGCCAGGGGTTCCTTTTTCCTCTTCTCCTATTTTTAAGAAAATGTTTCCAGTTGCTGATTCTGTTAGGGAGTCTTGGCAGACAGTCCCCAAGGTGGAGGGAGCAATTTCCACCTTGGCTAAGAGGACCACTATTCCGATTGAGGATAGCTGTTCCTTTAAAGTTACTATGGATAAGAAGTTGGAAGCGTTGCTTAAAAGGATTTATGTTCACCAGGGTCTGGATTGGCAGCCTGCAGTGTGTATTGCTACTGTTACCAGTGCAGCAGCATATTGGTTCAATGCTTTGTCTGATTCTATTCAGACGTATGCGCCTATGGAGGAGATCCAAGATAGAATTAAGGCTCTTAGGTTAGGTAATTCATTTATCACGGATGCCTCTTTACAGGTCATCAGGTTGGGAGCAAAAATTTCTGGTTTTGCGGTTTTGGCTTGCAGGGCCTTATGGTTGAAGTTCTGGTCTGCGGATGTGTCGTCAAGATCTAAGCTTTTGTCTATTACTTACAAGGGTAAAACTTTGTTTGGGCCAGGATTAGCTGAAATTATTTCTGATATTACGGGAGGTAAGGGTCATTCTCTCCCTCAAGATAAGAGAAATAAGACCAAGGGGCACCAGAGTAATTTTCATTCTTTTCTAAACTTTTCAGGCAAACCTTTCCCTTCCTCTGCTAAGCAGGAACAGTCCAAGTCCTCCTGGAAGTCTAATCAGGCCTGGAACAAGGGGAAGCAGTCTAAGAAGCCTGTCTCTGACTCAAAGTCAGCATTAGGAGTCTGCCCCCGGTCCGGGAGTGGATCCTGTGGGGGGCAGACTTTCCCTAGGAAGGCTGGGTGGCAGGCACTACTTAAACAAACAGGCGCAAGATTAGAATTTAAAAAGAAAAATGCCTATCATGTATTTTATATATTTATCTATTTTTCATTAAAGTATTTTTTCTTTTTAAATTCTAATCTTGGGCCTGTTTGTTTAAGTAGTGCCTGCCACCCAGCCTTCCTAGTTTGTGTAGCACTGTGCGGTTTTTGATCAAATCGCAGGCTACGGCACTCTGCCAGCTCCTGTCATTGGAGGATTTTACAGGATTTACCGGTTTCGGTTCCGGACGCAGCTATACCACGTCTACACACTTTGGCCTAGATTTAGAGTTCGGCGGTAGCCGTCAAAACCAGCGTTAGAGGCTCCTAACGCTGGTTTTGGGCGCCCGCTGGTATTTGGAGTCAGTGATTAAAGGGTCTAACGCTCACTTTTCAGCCGCGACTTTTCCATACCGCAGATCCCCCTACGCCATTTGCGTAGCCTATCTTTTCAATGGGATCTTTCTAACGCTGGTATTTAGAGTCGTTTCTGCAGTGAGCGTTAGAGCTCTAACGACAAGATTCCAGCCGCCTGAAAATAGCAGGAGTTAAGAGCTTTCTGGCTAACGCCGGTTTATAAAGCTCTTAACTACTGTACCCTAAAGTACACTAACACCCATAAACTACCTATGTACCCCTAAACCGAGGTCCCCCCACATCGCCGCCACTCGATTAAAATTTTTAACCCCTAATCTGCCGACCGCCACCTACGTTATACTTATGTACCCCTAATCTGCTGCCCCTAACACCGCCGACCCCTGTATTATATCTATTAACCCCTAACTTGCCCCCCACAACGTCGCCGCAAGCTACTTAAAATAATTAACCCCTAATCTTCCGACCGCAAATCGCCGCCACCTACGTTATCCCTATGTACCCCTAATCTGCTACCCCTAACATCGCCGACCCCTATGTTATATTTATTAACCCCTAATCTGCCCCCCACAACGTCGCCGACACCTACCTACACTTATTAACCCCTAATCTGCCGAGCGGACCTGAGCGCTACTATAATAAAGTTATTAACCCCTAATCCGCCTCACTAACCCTATCATAAATAGTATTAACCCCTAATCTGCCCTCCCTAACATCGCCGACACCTACCTTCAATTATTAACCCCTAATCTGCCGACCGGAGCTCACCGCTATTCTAATAAATGTATTAACCCCTAAAGCTAAGTCTAACCCTAACACTAACACCCCCCTAAGTTAAATATAATTTTTATCTAACGAAATAAATTAACTCTTATTAAATAAATAATTCCTATTTAAAGCTAAATACTTACCTGTAAAATAAATCCTAATATAGCTACAATATAAATTATAATTATATTATAGCTATTTTAGGATTAATATTTATTTTACAGGCAACTTTGTAATTATTTTAACCAGGTACAATAGCTATTAAATAGTTAAGAACTATTTAATAGTTACCTAGTTAAAATAATTACAAATTTACCTGCAAAATAAATCCTAACCTAAGATATAATTAAACCTAACACTACCCTATCAATAAAATAATTAAATAAACTACCTACAATTACCTACAATTAACCTAACACTACACTATCAATAAATTAATTAAACACAATTGCTACAAATAAATAAAATTAAATAAACTATCTAAAGTACAAAAAATAAAAAAGAACTAAGTTACAGAAAATAATAAAATATTTACAAACATAAGAAAAATATTACAACAATTTTAAACTAATTACACCTACTCTAAGCCCCCTAATAAAATAACAAAGCCCCCCAAAATAAAAAATTCCCTACCCTATTCTAAAATACAAATATTACAAGCTCTTTTACCTTACCAGCCCTGAACAGGGCCCTTTGCGGGGCATGCCCCAAGAATTTCAGCTCTTTTGCCTGTAAAAAAAAACATACAATACCCCCCCCCCAACATTACAACCCACCACCCACATACCCCTAATCTAACCCAAACCCCCCTTAAATAAACCTAACACTACCCCCCTGATGATCTTCCTACCTTGTCTTCACCATGCCAGGTTCACCGATCCGTCCTGGCTCCAAGATCTTCATCCAACCCAAGCGGGGGCTAGACATCCACTGAAGAAGTCCAGAAGAGGGTCCAAAGTCTTCCTCCTATCCGGCAAGAAGAGGACATCCGGACCGGCAAACATCTTCTCCAAGCGGCATCTTCTATCTTCTTCCATCCGATGACGACCGGCTCCATCTTGAAGACCTCCAGCGCGGATCCATCCTCTTCTTCCGACGACTAGACGACGAATGACGGTTCCTTTAAGGGACGTCATCCAAGATGGCGTCCCTCGAATTCCGATTGGCTGATAGGATTCTATCAGCCAATCGGAATTAAGGTAGGAATTTTCTGATTGGCTGATGGAATCAGCCAATCAGAATCAAGTTCAATCCGATTGGCTGATCCAATCAGCCAATCAGATTGAGCTCGCATTCTATTGGCTGATCGGAACAGCCAATAGAATGCGAGCTCAATCTGATTGGCTGATTGGATCAGCCAATCGGATTGAACTTGATTCTGATTGGCTGATTCCATCAGCCAATCAGAAAATTCCTACCTTAATTCCGATTGGCTGATAGAATCCTATCAGCCAATCGGAATTCGAGGGACGCCATCTTGGATGACGTCCCTTAAAGGAACCGTCATTCGTCGTCTAGTCGTCGGAAGAAGAGGATGGATCCGCGCTGGAGGTCTTCAAGATGGAGCCGGTCGTCATCGGATGGAAGAAGATAGAAGATGCCGCTTGGAGAAGATGTTTGCCGGTCCGGATGTCCTCTTCTTGCCGGATAGGAGGAAGACTTTGGACCCTCTTCTGGACTTCTTCAGTGGATGTCTAGCCCCCGCTTGGGTTGGATGAAGATCTTGGAGCCAGGACGGATCGGTGAACCTGGCATGGTGAAGACAAGGTAGGAAGATCATCAGGGGGGTAGTGTTAGGTTTATTTAAGGGGGGTTTGGGTTAGATTAGGGGTATGTGGGTGGTGGGTTGTAATGTTGGGGGGGGGGTATTGTATGTTTTTTTTTACAGGCAAAAGAGCTGAAATTCTTGGGGCATGCCCCGCAAAGGGCCCTGTTCAGGGCTGGTAAGGTAAAAGAGCTTGTAATATTTGTATTTTAGAATAGGGTAGGGAATTTTTTATTTTGGGGGGCTTTGTTATTTTATTAGGGGGCTTAGAGTAGGTGTAATTAGTTTAAAATTGTTGTAATATTTTTCTTATGTTTGTAAATATTTTATTATTTTCTGTAACTTAGTTCTTTTTTATTTTTTGTACTTTAGATAGTTTATTTAATTTTATTTATTTGTAGCAATTGTGTTTAATTAATTTATTGATAGTGTAGTGTTAGGTTAATTGTAGGTAATTGTAGGTAGTTTATTTAATTATTTTATTGATAGGGTAGTGTTAGGTTTAATTATATCTTAGGTTAGGATTTATTTTACAGGTAAATTTGTAATTATTTTAACTAGGTAACTATTAAATAGTTCTTAACTATTTAATAGCTATTGTACCTGGTTAAAATAATTACAAAGTTGCCTGTAAAATAAATATTAATCCTAAAATAGCTATAATATAATTATAATTTATATTGTAGCTATATTAGGATTTATTTTACAGGTAAGTATTTAGCTTTAAATAGGAATTATTTATTTAATAAGAGTTAATTTATTTCGTTAGATAAAAATTATATTTAACTTAGGGGGGTGTTAGTGTTAGGGTTAGACTTAGCTTTAGGGGTTAATACATTTATTAGAATAGCGGTGAGCTCCGGTCGGCAGATTAGGGGTTAATAATTGAAGGTAGGTGTCGGCGATGTTAGGGAGGGCAGATTAGGGGTTAATACTATTTATGATAGGGTTAGTGAGGCGGATTAGGGGTTAATAACTTTATTATAGTAGCGCTCAGGTCCGCTCGGCAGATTAGGGGTTAATAAGTGTAGGTAGGTGTCGGCGACGTTGTGGGGGGCAGATTAGGGGTTAATAAATATAACATAGGGGTCGGCGATGTTAGGGCAGCAGATTAGGGGTACATAGGGATAACGTAGGTGGCGGCGGTTTACGGAGCGGCAGATTAGGGGTTAAAAGTGTAATGCAGGGGTCAGCGATAGCGGGGGCGGCAGATTAGGGGTTAATAAGTGTAAGGTTAGGGGTGTTTAGACTCGGGGTACATGTTAGGGTGTTAGGTGCAGACTTAGGAGGTGTTTCCCCATAGGAAACAATGGGGCTGCGTTAGGAGCTGAACGCTGCTTTTTTGCAGGTGTTAGGTTTTTTTTCAGCTCAAACAGCCCCATTGTTTCCTATGGGAGAATCGTGCACGAGCACGTTTTTGATGCCGGCCGCGTCCGTAAGCAACTCTGGTATCGAGAGTTGCATTTGCGGTAAAAATGCTCTACGCTCCTTTTTTGGAGCCTAACGCAGCATTTGTTTGAACTCTCGATACCAGAGTTAAATTTATGGTGCGGCCAGAAAAAAACCCGCGGAGCGTTAACAGCCCTTTTACCGCCGAACTCTAAATCTAGGCCTGAGTTTGCAGGCAGACTTTCCCTGTTCGCTTAGGCATGGGTTTGGAATGTTTTGGATCCCTGGGCAGTGGGCGTAGTGTCCCACGGGTACAAATTGGAGTTCAAAAGTTTTCCTCCCACGGGCAGGTTCCATCTTTCAAGGTTATCTGTAAAGCAGATAAAAAGAGAGGCATTTTTAAAATGTGTTCAAGATCTGTCCGACCTGGGAGTAAAAGTTCCTGTTCCAATACAGGAACAAGGTCTGGGTTTTTATTCCAATCTGTTCGTGGTTCACAAAAAAGAGGGAACTTTCCGACCAATTCTAGATCTCAAGAGTGTAAACAAACTCCTCAGAGTTCCGTCTTTCAAGATGGACACCATTCGTTCCATCCTTCCTTTGGTTCAGGAAGGTCAGTTCATGACTACTGTGGATTTAAAGGATGTGTATCTACATATTCCCATCCACAAAGATTATCACAAGTTTCTGAGGTTTGCATTCCTAGACAAACATTTTCAATTTGTGGCCCTTCTTTTTGGTCTGGCAACGGCTCCCAGATTTTTCACAAAGTTCCTGGGAGCGTTGTTGGCAGTTCTCCGATTGCGGGGTGTTGCAGTAGAGCCTTATCTGGACGACATTCTGGTCCAGGCGTCATCTTTTCAACAAGCAAACTCCCAAACGGAGTTGTTGTCTTTTCTGCGCTCCCACGGTTGGAATGTGAATTTAGGAAAAAGTTTCTTGGTTCCATCTACAAGGGTGGTATTCTTGGGAACCATTATCGATTCACACAAGATATTTCTGACAGAAGCCAGAAGAACAAAAATCTTCAATTCTTATCTTGCCCTTCAGTCCTCTCCTCGGCTGTCAGTGGCTCAGTGTATGGAGGTAATAGGTCTGATGGTGTCAACTATGGACATCATTCCGTTTGCTCGGTTCCATCTCAGGCCTCAGCAGTTATGCATGCTCAGTCAATGGAACAGGGATTATGTGGATCTGTCTCCGCAAATTGTTCTGGATCAGGTGACAAGAGATTATCTTCTGTGGTGGTTATCTCAGGAACATCTCACTCAGGTAACTTGCTTTCGCAGGCCTTCCTGGGCGATTGTGACCACGGATGCCAGTCTGCTGAGATGGGGAGCTGTCTGGGGCTTGTTAAAGGCTCAGGGTCTATGGACTCAGGAGGAAGCGTTTCTTCCCATAAACAACTTAGAGCTGAGGGCAATCTTCAATGCTCTTCTGGCCTGGCCTCAGTTAGCTTCAATTCAGTTTATCAGGTTTCAGTAGGACAATATAACGTCAGTGGCTTACATCAATCATCAGGGAGGAACTCAGAGTTCCTTAGCCATGACAGAGGAAGCCAGGATTATTCAGTGGGCAGAGACCCACAATTGCTGTCTGCAATCCACATTCCAGGGGTGGACAACTGGGAGGCGGATTTTCTGAGCAGACAGACGTTTCATCCCAGAGAGTGGGAACTTCACCCGGAGGTGTTTGCCAACTTGGTTCGCAAGTGGGGGCAGCCAGAGCTGGATCTCATGGTATGCCAAGCTTCCGAGGTACGGGTCGAGATCGAGAGATCCTCGGGCTGTGCTAATAGATGCGCTGGCTGTTCCTTGGGACTTCAGCCTAGCGTATGTGTTTCCTCTGTTTGCTCTCCTTCCACGAGTCATTGCTCGAATAAGACAGGAGAGGGTGTCAGTGATTCTCATTGCTCTGGCATGGCCGCACAGAATCTGGTATGCGGATCTGGTGGAGATGTCATTTCTTCCACCTTGGAGTCTTACGTTAAGGAAGGACCTTCTACTTCAGGGGCCCTTCCTTCATCCAAATCTAGTTTCTCTGAAGCCGACTGCTTGAAGATTGAACCCTTGATTCTATTTAAAGGGCCACTGTAAGTAAATATTTTCTATGCCTGTTACTAACTAACTACCCCAGATACGCTTTTTATCAATAGCATTTCATTAACACATCTCTACCGTATATCAGAAATCTTGTCTGCAAATTTAATTGTTTTCCAAACCCACTCCGTGGGTATCCTTTTACAATACCTAGGTTTCAAAATGGCGCTTTAAACACAAAGTTATTGGTTTAAGTATTTTGAACATGCAGTGCTGAAAATAGTGGGCAGGATAACGTGACATCATCGGCGAATAAAAGATATAACTTTTAGAACGTTATGAAACTTCGTTTTGGAGAAAATATAGGTCAGTAGGTTTTAATTAATGTTTATTAACTTTAATATGTTAGTTGTTTAGCTTAAAAATTATAACAGAAAGTAATCCTTTAAGCGTCGGTCATTGAGACTATGATTCAGGATTGCAAGCCTGTTACTAGAAAGATTTACTATAAGATATGACGTAAATATCTTTATTGGTGTGAATCCAAAGGCTACTCTTGGAGTAGAGTTAGGATTTCTAGGATTTTGTCTTTTCTCCAGGAGGGTTTGGAGAAGGGTTTAGCTGCAAGTACCCTGAAGGGTCAAAATTCTCCTTTATCTATTTTGTTGCACACACATTCTGGCAGATGTGCCAGATGTGCAATCTTTTTTGTCAGGCCCTGGTTAGAATCCGGCCTACGATTAAGTTTGCTACTCCACCAAGTAGTCTTAATTTGGTTCTTAGAGTTCTTCAACAGGCTCCGTTTGAGCCTATGCATTCTTTGGATATTAAAATGTTAAAGGGACACTGAACCCAAATTTTTTATTTTGTAATTCAAAAAGAGCATGCAATTTTAAGCAACTTTCTAATTTACTCCTATTATCAATTTTTCTTTGTTCTCTTGCTATCATTATTTGAAAAAGAAGGCATCTAAGCTTTTTTTTGGTTTCAGTACTCTGGACAGCAATTTTTTATTGGTGGATTAATTTATCCACCAATCAGCAAGGACAACCCAGGTTGTTCACAAAAATGGGCCAGCATCTAAACTTACATTCTTGCATTTCAAATAAAGATACCAAGAGAATGAAGAAAATTTGATAATAGGAGTAAATTAGAAATTTGCTTAAAATGTTATGCTCTATCTGAATCACGAAAGAAATTTTTTGGGTACAGTGTCCCTTTAACCTGGAAGGTTTTATTTTTGGTTGCTATCTCTTCGGCTAGAAGATTTTCGGAGCTCTCAGCACTGCAGGGTGAATCCCCCTCTTTCATTCTGATAAGGTGGTACTGCGTACTGCCTTAGGTTTCCTTCCAAAAGTAGTTTCGATAGGAATATTAATCAAGAAATTGTTGTTCCTTCTTTGTGTCCTAATCCTTCTTCTCAGAAGGAGCGTTTGTTGCACAACCTGGATGTGGTTCATGCGTTGAAATAGTATTTACAGGTGACTAAGGATTTTTGCCAGTCTTCTTCTTTGTTTGTTGTGTTTTCTGGAAAACGCAAGGGTCAGAAAGCTACGGCTACTTCTCTTTCTTTTTTGCCGAGGACTGTAGAGTGCAAGATTTGACCAGTTCTTGCCATCTTCTGGTTCAATATCAAATGTGTCCTTACTGGATTCAGAATCAAGAGTGTCCTCACTAGGATCAGGTAAAGGAATGCCCACACCAGGGCAAGGTTCAGAAATACCCACACCAGGGCAAGGTTCAGGAATATCCTCCGTAGGATCAGGTAAAGGAATGCCCACGCCAGGGCAAGGTTCAGGACCATGCCCTGGAGTGGGCATTTCTGTACCTGATCCTACTGAGGATATTCCTGAACCCTGCCCTGGCATGGGCATTCCTTTACCTGATCCTACTGAGGATATTCCTGAACTTTGCCCTGGAGTGGGCATTCCTGTACCTGATCCTACTGAGGATATTCCTAAACATTGCCCTGAGGACAGAAGAACTAAGGAAAGGTGTGCCAACATCAAGGCTTTGTTCATGGACAAGAGGCTTGAAGACTGGTATGCCCTCATTAGGGTTAGAAACATGAGTGTCCAAATTTGGGACAGTTGCTGAAATACTTGTACTGGGATCAGGTTAAACTAAAGAAAAAGAACCCGCTTTAGAGCCAGGAACCATACTCTCTTATGAGCAGAGGGCAAGGCTTTCTTCAGGGTTCACAAACGAAGAATTTACAAGACCCACTTTAGAGCCAAGAACCATACTCGCTTCTGAGCAGAGGGCATGGCTATCTTCAGGATCAATTATTATTACACCCATCTCCGGGTTAAACAAAGGAATACCCATACCAGGGTCAAAAACAGGAGAGTCCACCTTGATGCCAGGTTTAGTAGTATCATCATGGGAAACAGGGAGAGGAATGGCCACTGGGGAATCTTGTTAAATAACTTTAGTACATGATTGAGGGTCAAGAATGTCCACTTGGGAACTAGCTACAATAATATCCTCACAGGGTTCAGTATCAGGAATTCCTGTACAGGGAACAGATGTAGTAGAAAATGTAGGTTAATGTGAAGTATCTCCCAAGAAAAACATTTTCTTAGATGCAGTAACAGAAGAACTTTGAGAAGGTGGAGTGTACTGAAATATGCCACTCTCAAAAAGAGTGGCACCACATCAGCTTTACGCCAATCCCCCAGTACTATGCCTGAGGATAATGAATCTTTAAAAATTAATAGTAGAGGTTTGTCTATAACAGTGCTAAGTTCCCGTAACACCCTTGGGTGTATTCCATCTGGGCCTGGAGTTTTATTTTGCCTTATATATATTTATATAAAGTAATCATGTGTTTTCAAGGTATTATCACCCCCAGGATTTGTTATGTAAGTAAAAGAGGGTCTCATTTAAAATTGCCTTTTTCTAGAGAAAACAGACCCAGTTTGGCTAACCTCTCCTCATAGCTTAAATTCCCCATTCCCCTTATTAGCTTTGTGGCCCTTCTCTGAACTTTTTCCATGTTTGCAATGTCTTTTTTGAGATCGGTCCCCAGAACTGCACTACATACTCAATGTGAGGTCTTACCAGTGATTTATATAGTGACAGAATTATGCTTAACTTCCTTGAAAGTTATTCTCTATGAAATGCACATGTTGAGCAAATAGAGGCTGCTCCTAGGGTGGTAACTAGCCATTGAACAAGCTATTATGCTAATGTTTCTTCCCATGTTGAGCGCTTCTCTCATTTTGTATTTGCACTGCTGTGAAATTCTCTGTCTGAAAACGGAGATAAGACTCCCTTTTCAAAGGAGTCCTACTCTGAAGGGTCCTGAAAATTGCACAGAGCTCTAGAACATTTATTGGCAACCTTGCATCCTGAGGACACCAAACCCCTAGTGCCCTCTGAGACCCCAGACGGCACCCCCAACCTGAAAGACTTGCATCTGTGGTGATCACAATCCAAATAGGATGAGCAAAAGAAGACCCCTGCATAATAAACTGATTATTCAGCCACCAAGACAGGGACTGACTTGTTCTGTGATCTAGATAAATCTTTTGATCATAATCCATGCACCATTGCTGAAGCATACAAAGGTGAAGAAGGCTCATGTGCAAATAGAATAGCATCTGATGCAGCAGTCATAAGACCAACTGATTAAAAAGACACAAGCTTCAACCTTATTTAATCTGTCAAAGTTTCATCGAAATTGTTGTTGTCTCTTTAACAATATGGTTGGAAGATCAAATTGTCAATAAGTTCTCTCAGGCAAGAGTTTTTCTGGAGGTTCTGCTGTTCTGAGATTCTGCCAAATGTGAGATGGATCTTGAACTAAGATTATTGTCCGGGTAAGGAAACACAGCAATCCCCTGAGTTCTGATCAGAGATTAAAGGGTAATTTTAAAAAGTCAATAAACATCCAGACATTTCTGTTGCAGAAGATTAAATCCCCTTTCCTCCAGCCTTAAATTGTGACCTCTTGTCACAAACAATTTTCTTTAAATAAACAGAGCTTCTGCCATCTCTGTATATGGGCCTTGAATATATTTATAGGCCTGAAGCGGCGGCTCGTAACAGGAATGGCTTAGATATATTTAAATAAATTTAAAAATGGTTTGGATACATTTCTGGCTAGAAACAGAATTCATGTATTGCTTGTGTCACCTTTTAATGGGATTAATTTAAGGTTAACTGGAGATTTGTATAGGTTGAAATCGATGTACTGCTGTCTTTTTTTCAACCTAATCTACTATGTTACAAAGTAGAAATGTACCATTCACTTTACTAATAGTTTCCCAAAGTTAAAAGCAGGTAAAGGATACCATTTCTAAAACCTTGCAGAACGATTACCCTCAGAGACAGGAAAAACAAAATTTATGCTTACCTGATAAATTTCTTTCTCTTGTGGTGTATCCAGTCCACGGGTTCATCCATTACTCGTGGGATATTCTCCTTCCCAACAGGAAGTTGCAAGAGGACACCCACAGCAGAGCTGTCTATATAGCTCCTCCCCTAACTGCCACCCCCAGTCATTCGACCAAAGACAAGCAAGAAAAAGGAGAAACTATAGGGTGCAGTGGTGACTGTAGTTTAAAAATAAAAAACACCTGCCTTAAAATGACAGGGCGGGCCGTGGACTGGATACACCACAAGAGAAAGAAATTTATCAGGTAAGCATATATTTTGTTTTCTCTTGTAAGGTGTATCCAGTCCACGGGTTCATCCATTACTTGTGGGAAACCAATACCAAAGCTTTAGGACACGGATGAACGGAGGGACAAGGCAGGAACTTAAACGGAAGGCACCACTGCCTGCAAGACCTTTCTCCCAAAAATAGCCTCCAAGGAAGCATAAGTATCAAATTTGTAGAATTTAGAAAAAGTATGAAGCGAAGACCAAGTCGCTGCCTTACAAATCTGTTTAACAGAGGCCTCATTTTTAAAAGCCCATGTGAAAGCTACCGCTCTAGTGGAATGAGCTGTAATTCTTTCAGGAGGCTGCTGGCCAGCAGTCTCATAAGCTAGACAGATTATGCTTCTCAGCCAAAAAGAAAGAGAAGATGCCGAAGCCTTTTGGCCTCTCCTCTGTCTAGAGTAGACAACAAACAATGCAGATGTTTGACGAAAATCCTTAGTAGCTTGAAATAAAACTTTAAAGCACGAACCACGTCAAGATTGTGTAATAGACTTTCCTTCTTTGAAGAAGGATTAGGACACAGTGACGGAACTACAATCTCCTGATTGATATTCTTATTAGATACCACCTTAGGAAGAAATCCAGGTTTGGTACGCAACACTACCTTATCTGTATGGAATATCAGATAAGGGGAATCACACTGTAAGGCAGATAACTCTGAAACTCTTCGAGCCGAAGAGATAGCTACCAAAAACAGAACTTTCCAAGATAAAAGCTTGATATCTATGGAATGCAGAGGTTCAAACGGAACCCCTTGAAGAACTTTAAGAACTAAATTTAAACTCCATGGCGGAGCAACAGGTTTAAACACAGGCTTGATTCTAACTAAAGCCTGACAAAACGCCTGAACGTCTGGAACATCTGCCAGACGCTTGTTCAGAAGAATAGACAGAGCAGAAATCTGTCCCTTTAAGGAACTAGCTGACAATCCCTTCTCCAATCCTTCTTGGAGAAAAGATAATATCCTAGGAATCCTGACTTTACTCCATGAGTAACCCTTCGATTCACACCAATGAAGATATTTACACCATATCTTATCATAGATTTTCCTTGTGACAGGCTTTCGAGCCTGAATTAAGGTATCAATGACCGACTTGGAGAAACCACATTTTGATAAAATCAAGCGTTCAATCTCCAAGCAGTCAGCCGCAGAGAAATTAGATTTGGATGTTTGAATGGACCTTGGAGTAGAAGGTCCTGCCTCAGCGGCAGAGTCCATGGTGGAAGGGATGACATGTCCACCAGATCTGCATACCAAGTCCTGCGTGGCCACGCAGATGCTATCAAAATCACTGAAGCTCTCTCCTGCTTGATCTTGGCAATCAGACAAGGGAGGAGAGGAAATGGTGGGAACACATAAGCCAGGCTGAAGGACCAGGGCACTGCTAGAGCATCTATCAGCGCTGCCTGGGGATCCCTTGACCTGGACCCGTAACAGGGAAGCTTGGCGTTCTGACGAGACGCCATCAGATCCACTTCTGGTTTGCCCCATAGTTGAATCGGCTGGGCAAATACCTCTGGATGGAGCTCCCACTCCCCCGTATGAAAAGTCTGCCGACTTAGAAAATCCGCCTCCGAGTTCTCTACTCCTGGGATATGGATAGCTGAGAGATGGCAAGAGTGAACCTCCATAGAATTATCTTTGAAACCTCCAACATTGCCAGGGGGCTTCTTGTCCCCCCCTGATGGTTGATATAGGCTACAGTCGTGATATTGTCCGACTGAAATCTGATGAGCCTGACCGCAGCTAGTTGAGGCCAAGCCTGAAGAGCATTGAATATCGCTCTCAGTTCCAGAATGTTTATCAGAAGGAGGGCTTCCTCCTGAGTCCACGAACCCTGAGCCTTCAGGGAGTTCCAGACTGCGCCCCAGCCCAGAAGGCTGGCATCTGTCGTGACTATAGTCCACTCTGGCCTGCGGAAACTCATTCCCCTGGACAGATGGACCACCAGAGAAGAGAATCACCTTCCACCCGTGAGACCTCAGAAAGGCTAGAACAATGTCCGTATGGGACTTGGCGATTTGAAAAGTCGACGCCTGTATCAGAATGTCATCTAGGTAAGGAGCCACCGCTATGCCCCGTGGCCTTAGAACCGCCAGTAGGGACCCTAGAACCTTTGTAAAGATTCTTGGTGCCGTGGCTAACCCAAAGGGAAGAGCCACAAACTGGTAATGCCTGTCTAAGAAGGCGAACCTGAGGAACTGATGATGAACTCTGTGAATCGGAATGTGGAGATAAGCATCCTTTAAGTCCACGGTAGTCATATATTGACCCTCCTGGATCATAGGGAGGATGGTTCGGATAGTCTCCATCTTGAAGGATGGAACCCTGAGAAATTTGTTTAGGATCTTGAGATCCAAGATTGGTCTGAAAGTTCCCTCTTTTTTGGGAACTATAAACAGATTTGAATAGAAGCCCTGCCCCTGTTCCTGCTTTGGAACTGGGTAAATCACTCCCATAACCAGCAGGTCTTGAACACAACGTAAGAATGCCTCTCTCTTTATCTGGTTTACAGATAATTGTGAGAGATGAAATCTCCCCTTTGGAGATGAAGCTTTGAAGTCCAGAAGATATCCCTGGGAAACAATCTCTAATGCCCAGGGATCCTGGATGTCTCTTGCCCAAGCCTGGGCAAAGAGAGAGAGTCTGCCCCCCACTAGATCCGGTCCCGGATCGGGGGCTACTCCTTCATGCTGTCTTAGAGGCAGCCGCAGGTTTCTTGGCCTGCTTACCCTTATTCCAAGCCTGGTTAGGTCTCCAGACTGGTTTGGACTGGGCGAAATTTCCCTCTTGTTTTGCATTAGAGGAAACTGAAGCTGCGCCACTCTTGAAGTTTCGAAAGGAACGGAAATTATTCTGTTTGGTCCTTAACTTATTGGACCTATCCTGAGGAAGGGCGTGACCTTTTCCTCCAGTAATATCAGAAATGATCTCCTTCAGACCGGGCCCGAATAGGGTCTGTCCCTTGAAGGGGATGTTAAGAAGCTTAGACTTTGAAGTAACGTCTGCTGACCAGGACTTAAGCCATAGCGCCCTACGCGCCAAAATGGCAAAACCTGAATTCTTAGCTGTTAGCTTGGCTAAATGAAAAATGGCGTCAGAAATAAAGGAGTTAGCTAACTTAAGAGCTTTAATCCTGTCTAGAATATCGCCTGTAGAGCCTCCTCAAGAGACTCAAACCAAAAAGCCGCTGCAGCAGTAACTGGGGCAATGCATGCAAGAGGCTGGAGAATAAAACCTTGATGTATAAAAACATTTTTTAAGGAGACCCTCCAATTTTTTATCCATAGAATCTAGGAAAGCACAACTGTCCTCGACGGGGATAGTTGTACGCTTAGCTAGGGTGGAGACTGCTCCCTCCACCTTATGAATTGTCTGCCACGAGTCCCGTATGGTGGCATCTATGGGAAAACATCTTTTTAAAAGCAGGAGGGGGAGAGAACGGCACACCTGGTCTATCCCATTCCTTACTAATAATTTCCGAAAACCTCTTAGGGACTGGAAAAACATCGGTGTAAACAGGAACTGCAAAGTATTTGTCCATTTTACACAATTTCTCTGGAACCACAATGGGGTCACAGTCATCGCTAAAACCTCCCTAAGCAATAAGCGTAAGTGTTCAAGCTTAAATTTAAACGCGGTCATCTCAGAATCAGACTGAGGTAACGCCTTCCCTGAGTCTGAAATGTCATCCACAGATAGAAAGCTCACCTGCCTCAGCTTCTGAGCATTGTGAGGGTATATCGGACACAGGCAATAAAGCATCAGAAAGCTCTGTATTAATTCTAGCCCCAGAGCTGTCTCGCTTTCCTTGTCGCCCTGGCAGTTTGGAGAATACCTCTGTGAGGGTAGCATTCATAACTGCCGCCATGTCCTGTGAGGTAAAAGAATTAGACGCGCTAGATGTACTTGGCGTCACTTGAGCAGGAGTTATAGGTTCTGACACATGGGGAGAGTTAGATGGCATAATCTCCCTCTTTTCAGTCAGAGAATCCCCTGGAGATAAATCTTTAAGCGCCATAATATGGTCTTTATAGTTTATAGAAATATCAGTACATTTGGTACACATTCTAAGAGGGGGTTCCACAATGGCTTCCAAACATATTGAACAAGGAGTTTCCTCTATGTCAGACATGTTTAACAGACTAGTAATGAGACAAGCAAGCTTGGAAAACACTTTAATAAAGGTGAAACACCAGTTAAACAAAAACGTTACTGTGCCTTTAAGAGAAAAAAACTAGCACTTAAACTGCAAAACAGTGAACAAATACAGTAAAATCTTTGAAATTTTTACAGTGTGAATAAGGGACTAAAGCTGTATTGCACCCACTTGCAAATGGATGATTAACCCCTTAGGCCCCAAACCGGATTGAAAAACGTTAAAAAACATTAAAAATCAATTGAGCACCATGCCACAGCCCTGCTGAGGCTCCTACCTGCCCTTAAATACGATTTTTTGCAGAAATAACCCCTTTGAAATGGTTCTCAGATGCCAGAGGAATCTTCTAGGGAAGCTGGATGTCTCAGTCTGTATTAAAACTGCGCAGTTAGAGCGCTAAAATAGGCCCCTCCCACCACGTACTGGATGTCAGAGGGGCCTTAAGAAAATACTCCTAGGAGTATCTGACTAGCCATGTGGAAACTAGGCCCCAAATAAAGACTTATCTCCCTCAGAGAAAAAACTCCTATTTATTTGAAATCATGTAAACGTTTTGTCACTAAGCAATATGAATATTAACATGAGTATTACCCTGTTATGTAAGCATGATCCCAGTCGCTGTTAAATCACTGCATCAGGCTTACCTCAAATACACAAGGCTCTGTCAGCATTTTCTAGAACTTATTCCTCTCTCTAGAAATAAAAATACTGAACCTACCTCAAAGCAGGTAATCTGCAGGC
Source organism: Bombina bombina (assembly GCF_027579735.1). Lineage (NCBI taxonomy): Eukaryota > Metazoa > Chordata > Amphibia > Anura > Bombinatoridae > Bombina > Bombina bombina. The sequence continues at coordinate 514,485,331 of NC_069505.1, read as the reverse complement.
CGTTCCCCCAACTGAAGTTTTCCCATATTCATCAGTTATGTGTGAGAACAGCAATGGACCTTAGTTACAAACTGCTAAGATCATCAAATCTCCAGGCAGAATTCTTCTTCTAATTTCTGCCTGAGAGAAAAACAGTACAACGCCGGTACCGTTTAAAAATAACAAACTCTTGATTGAAGGTAAAACTACACTAAGTCACCACATATCTCTTGATACTTCCTTTCTTGTCTTCTTGATACTTCCTTTTCTTGTTGCAAGAGAATGACTGGGGGTGGCAGTTAGGGGAGGAGCTATATAGACAGCTCTGCTGTGGGTGTCCTCTTGCAACTTCCTGTTGGGAAGGAGAATATCCCACAAGTAATGGATGAACCCGTGGACTGGATACACCTTACAAGAGAAATTATATCTGAAGTATTTACGACTTATCCTTGGCTACTTTAGGATACGTAACCTCTAAATTAAGCAAAATCTCCTTTAAAAGTGAACAAATATGTACAACTGAGCATATCACTGCATTTCTGGCTGTATTTGTGAAATCAGAGCCCAGGATTGGATCATAAAGGCCTAATACGGCGGCTTGTAACAGACACCGTTTCCCCTCTCGGCACACCAAGGTAACTGACCACAACATGTCACGGCATTATTAAATTGCACAGAATTATACTTTAGATTTAACATCAACCTGCACCTAAGATATTGCTCAGTTCAGGGAAATACTTGGTGGCAAATATAGATATTATGTGGAAAATATGGATATTGAGACCTTGTGGCAGTGCCATGATGCACACTTTCAGAAACTTGAGGCCCTCTTGCAGAGGTTGCTAGTTAAAGCTTTATCGAAACACATGCTACAGCTTCTGTGCCACAAACAAACATACGATCAACACGTAACCCACTAGATGAGCTTTGTGGCTGCGCAACAGGCCAAACAGATAATGGGCCTTCCAGATCGCACTCCAGGCGACATCAAAATACCTTAAGACCAAAAAGCAATTTATCAGAAACACATTGACAGTGCCCTGTTGGACTTTTTGATAACCCAACAACATTCAATAAGTGTAACCACCATCCCTACGGATGAGTTGCTGGAAGCTAAATATCAGTGTACAGAAGCAACCTTTACCGTGACGCGTGGTGCATAGCCATGAGTTGATGGCCTCTACGCAGCATTAACTAAGATATCCTATGTACCGAGCGCAACACCACAGTCCTATGTAAAACTGGGTACACTAGAAGACTCACCATGGACAGGAGGACAATTTCCAGCAGAGATGGCCTTGCAGGAGTTTGGGGGGCTCCTGGGAGGTCGCATCTGCAGAGTAGAAATTCCCAAAGACCACTACGGTGCTTGAAGTATATGAGGAAAGCTGTAATCGAGCTGAGGCCTTTACATAAATCGACCAGTGACTCACATTTGACGGACGTTTCTAGAGAGGAATGTAATTTCCCACTGGAATATTGCAGCGCATTCATGCCTTCCAACTTTTATAGAGACCCCCTTTTACTTACATAACAAATCCTGGGGGTGATAATACAATAATACCCTGAAAACACTGACTATCATACCGTGGTATATCTGTTAGAAAAGTTTAATAACCTGGTACAGTTCTAGTTACCACATTGAAACCCCAGACCTGACAATACTTCTTACCACCACACACATCATAATGATTGTTACAACAATTATTATGGGCGGGGTGATGCTGCAGGAGATGACTATCATAAAATATGGGATTTTTCAGCAAGGGGGAGACCATAGCATAACAGTTCGCTTAATTATGGATATTTTCACCCTGATGTCCAGGCCCCTAGCCCTGTGTATCAATTTTTCTTAGATCACTCCCTTACACCTTTGACCTACTGCAATTCTGAGGAAAACCAAGAAAGAACAGAGACTGCAAACAGCTTCTTTTCAGCAGCTGTAATACCCGACACTAAAAATAATCTATTATGCGACTCCACTCCGCTATGTTGGAAGAGAAGGAGGTCACATAACCGGCAAAGAGGAACTGCGCAGCAACTAAAAGCGCGCGTTCCCTGCCAAGAAAAAAAGAAAGCCGATACCAGCTGTAACTGTCCCTCAAAGGAACTGCTAACAGATGCCAAATTTGTTTAAATAAAAGCACTTTCCACCTGATATAGATGTGTAATGCTTGTACCCATTGTTTGCCCCAATAAAAACTTTCCTTTGCATGCAGTTCTGAAAAGTTTAATAAAGAGCCACATAGGGGAAAATATTTTATAAAATTTAACCCCTTCACATTGTGCCTGCCCATTGCCTCACTAATCCTCTGTCATAAAGGATTCTCTTACTGTCCCAATATACTGCAGAGTTAACTCCTGAAGTGCAAGTCTCCAACACCTAATAGACAAAAAGCCCTTACCTGCAATCTAGCTGTCCGGCAGGAAGACGGCTCACCAGACGTGAAAGGACACACTCCTTCCAGAGACCTGTGGAAAAAGAAAGAACAGATTAACCAACTCTGGCTTTCTATAACTAGGGCAGCAATATGTTAGGAAACAAAGTAAGGACCACCTCACAACTTAAAAGCCACCACTACTCTACTGAAGAGATTGATGTGGACTCAGCTAAACCCAAATCCTAGCTTGCAGGGAAAAGTACCCAAAAAAGGAATTCATTTCTTCAGACATCGAACTCCACCTCCTCCATTGACAGAGGCAAAGAGAATGACTGGGGATTATGGGTAGGGGAGTGACATTTAAAGGGACAGTAGGCTCAAACATTTTCTTTCATTATTTAGATAGAGAATACAATTTTTAAAAAGTTTCCAATTTACTTCTGTTATCAAATTTGTTTCATTATCATGTTATTCTTTGTTGGTGGGATACCTAGGTAGGTAGCGTGCACATGCCTGAAGCACTACAAGACAGGAAATAGTGCTGCCATCTAGTGCTCCTGCTAATTTATAACATTGTTGCAAAACTGCTGCCATATAGTTTTGTGGAAACGTGCACATTCATGAGCTTACATCCCAGGTTTTCAACAAAGGATAACAAGAAAACAAAGAAAATTTGATAACAGAAGTAAGTTGGAAAGTAGTTTAAAATTGTAAGCTCTATCTGAATCATGAAATAAAAAAAACATAATTTATGCTTACCTGATAAATTCCTTTCTTCTGTTGTGTGATCAGTCCACGGGTCATCATTACTTCTGGGATATAACTCCTCCCCAACAGGAAATGCAAGAGGATTCACCCAGCAGAGCTGCATATAGCTCCTCCCCTCTACGTCAGTCCCAGTCATTCGACCAAGAATCAACGAGAAAGGAGTAACCAAGGGTGAAGTGGTGACTGGAGTATAATTTAAAAGATATTTACCTGCCTTAAAACAGGGCGGGCCGTGGACTGATCACACAACAGAAGAAAGGAATTTATCAGGTAAGCATAAATTATGTTTTCTTCTGTTATGTGTGATCAGTCCACGGGTCATCATTACTTCTGGGATACCAATACCAAAGCAAAAGTACACGGATGACGGGAGGGATAGGCAGGCTCATTATACAGAAGGAACCACTGCCTGAAGAACCTTTCTCCCAAAAATAGCCTCCGAAGAAGCAAAAGTGTCAAATTTGTAAAATTTGGAAAAAGTATGAAGCGAAGACCAAGTTGCAGCCTTGCAAATCTGTTCAACAGAGGCCTCATTCTTAAAGGCCCAAGTGGAAGCCACAGCTCTAGTGGAGTGAGCTGTAATTCTTTCAGGAGGCTGCTGTCCAGCAGTCTCATAGGCTAAACGTATTATGCTACGAAGCCAAAAAGAGAGAGAGGTAGCAGAAGCTTTTTGACCTCTCCTCTGTCCAGAGTAAACGACAAACAAGGAAGAAGTTTGGCGAAAATCTTTAGTTGCCTGCAAGTAGAACTTGAGGGCACGAACTACATCCAGATTGTGTAAAAGACGTTCCTTCTTTGAAGAAGGATTTGGACACAAGGATGGGACAACAATCTCTTGATTGATGTTCCTGTTAGTGACTACCTTAGGTAAGAACCCAGGTTTAGTACGCAGAACTACCTTGTCTGAGTGAAAAATCAGATAAGGGGAATCACAATGTAAAGCTGATAACTCAGAGACTCTTCGAGCCGAGGAAATAGCCATTAAAAACAGAACTTTCCAAGATAACATTTTTATATCAATGGAATGAAGGGGTTCAAACGGAACACCCTGTAAAACGTTAAGAACTAAGTTTAAACTCCATGGTGGAGCAACAGCTTTAAACACAGGCTTGATCCTAGCTAAAGCCTGACAAAAGGACTGGACGTCTGGATTTTCTGACAGACGTCTGTGTAACAAGATGGACAGAGCTGAAATCTGTCCCTTTAATGAACTAGCTGATAAACCCTTTTCTAAACCTTCTTGTAGAAAAGACAATATCCTAGCGATCCTAACCTTACTCCAGGAGTAACCTTTGGATTCGCACCAGTATAGGTATTTCCGCCATATTTTATGGTAAATCCTTCTGGTAACAGGCTTCCTAGCCTGAATCAGGGTATCAATAACCGACTCAGAAAAACCACGTTTTGATAAAATCAAGCGTTCAATTTCCAAGCAGTCAGCTTCAGAGAAGTTAGATTTTGATGTTTGAATGGACCCTGTATCAGAAGGTCCTGTCTTAGAGGTAGAGACCAAGGCGGACAGGATGACATGTCCACTAGATCTGCATACCAAGTCCTGCGTGGCCAAGCAGGTGCTATTAGAATTACTGATGCTCTCTCCTGTTTGATTTTGGCAATCAATCGAGGAAGCAGCGGGAAGGGTGGAAACACATAAGCCATCCTGAAGTTCCAAGGTGCTGTCAAAGCATCTATCAGAACTGCTCCCGGATCCCTGGATCTGGACCCGTAGCGAGGAAGTTTGGCGTTCTGGCGAGACGCCATGAGATCTATCTCTGGTTTGCCCCAACGTCGAAGTATTTGGGCAAAGACCTCCGGATGAAGTTCCCACTCCCCCGGATGAAGAGTCTGGCGACTCAAGAAATCCGCCTCCCAGTTCTCCACTCCCGGGATGTGGATTGCTGACAGGTGGCAAGAGTGAGACTCTGCCCAGCGAATTATCTTTGATACTTCCATCATTGCTAGGGAGCTTCTTGTCCCTCCCTGATGGTTGATGTAAGCTACAGTCGTGATGTTGTCCGACTGAAACCTGATGAACCCCCGAGTTATTAACTGGGGCCAAGCCAGAAGGGCATTGAGAACTGCTCTCAATTCCAGAATGTTTATTGGAAGGAGACTCTCCTCCTGATTCCATAGTCCCTGAGCCTTCAGAGAATTCCAGACAGCGCCCCAACCTAGTAGGCTGGCGTCTGTTGTTACAATTGTCCAGTCTGGCCTGCTGAATGGCATCCCCCTGGACAGGTGTGGCCGATAAAGCCACCATAGAAGAGAATTTCTGGTCTCTTGATTCAGATTCAGAGTAGGGGACAAATCTGAGTAATCCCCATTCCACTGACTTAGCATGCATAATTGCAGCGGTCTGAGGTGTAGGCGTGCAAAAGGTACTATGTCCATTGCCGCTACCATTAAGCCGATCACCTCCATGCATTGAGCTACTGACGGGTGTTGAATGGAATGAAGGACGCGGCATGCATTTTGAAGTTTTGTTAACCTGTCTTCTGTCAGGTAAATCTTCATCTCTACAGAATCTATAAGAGTCCCCAAGAATGGAACTCTTGTGAGAGGAAAGAGAGAACTCTTCTTTTCGTTCACTTTCCATCCATGCGACCTTAGAAATGCCAGAACTAACTCTGTATGAGACTTGGCAGTTTGAAAGCTTGAAGCTTGTATTAGAATGTCGTCTAGGTACGGAGCTACCGAAATCCCTCGCGGTCTTAGTACCGCTAGAAGGGCACCCAGAACCTTTGTGAAGATTCTTGGAGCCGTAGCCAATCCGAATGGAAGAGCTACAAACTGGTAGTGCCTGTCTAAGAAGGCAAACCTTAGATACCGGTGATGATCTTTGTGGATCGGTATGTGAAGGTAAGCATCCTTTAAATCCACTGTGGTCATGTACTGACCCTCTTGGATCATGGGTAAGATTGTCCGAATAGTTTCCATTTTGAACGATGGAACTCTTAGGAATTTGTTTAGAGTCTTTAAATCTAAGATTGGCCTGAAAGTTCCCTCTTTTTTGGGAACCACAAACAGGTTTGAGTAGAACCCTTGTCCTTGTTCCGACCACGGAACCGGATGGATCACTCCCATTGTTAACAGATCTTGTACGCAGCGTAGAAACGCTTCTTTCTTTATCTGGTTTGTTGACAACCTTGACAGATGAAATCTCCCTCTTGGGGGAGATAATTTGAAGTCTAGAAGGTATCCCTGAGATATGATCTCTAGTGCCCAGGGATCCTGAACATCTCTTGCCCAGGCCTGGGCGAAGAGAGAGAGTCTGCCCCCTACTAGATCCGGTCCCGTATCGGGGGCTCTCGGTTCATGCTGTCTTTGGGGCAGCAGCAGGTTTCCTGGCCTGCTTGCTTTTGTTCCAGGACTGGTTAGGCTTCCAGCCTTGCCTGTAACGAGCAACAGCTCCTTCCTGTTTTGGTGCAGTGGAGGTTGATGCTGCTCCTGTTTTGAAATTCCGAAAGGGACGAAAATTAGACTGTCTAGCCTTAGCTTTGGCCTTGTCTTGAGGTAGGGCGTGGCCCTTACCTCCCGTAATGTCAGCGATAATTTCTTTCAAACCGGGCCCGAATAAGGACTGCCCCTTGAAAGGTATATTAAGTAATTTGGACTTAGAAGTAACATCAGCTGACCAGGATTTTAGCCACAGTGCCCTGCGTGCCTGTATGGCGAATCCTGAGTTCTTAGCCGTAAGTTTGGTTAAATGTACTACGGCCTCCGAAATGAAAGAATTAGCTAGTTTAAGGACTCTAAGCCTGTCCGTAATGTCGTCTAGTGTAGAGGAACTAAGGTTCTCTTCAAGCGACTCAATCCAAAATGCTGCCGCAGCCGTAATCGGCGCGATACATGCAAGGGGTTGTAATATAAAACCTTGTTGAACAAACATTTTCTTAAGGTAACCCTCTAATTTTTTATCCATTGGATCTGAGAAAGCACAGCTATCCTCCACCGGGATAGTGGTACGCTTAGCTAAAGTAGAAACTGCTCCCTCCACCTTGGGGACCGTTTGCCATAAGTCCCGAGTGGTGGCGTCTATTGGAAACATCTTTCTAAATATTGGAGGGGGTGAGAACGGCACACCGGGTCTATCCCACTCCTTAGTAACAATTTCAGTTAGTCTCTTAGGTATAGGAAAAACGTCAGTACTCGCCGGTACCGCAAAGTATTTATCCAACCTACACAGTTTCTCTGGTATTGCAACGGTGTTACAATCGTTGAGAGCTGCTAAGACCTCCCCTAGTAGTACACGGAGGTTCTCCAATTTAAATTTAAAATTTGAAATATCTGAGTCCAATCTGTTTGGATCAGAACCGTCACCCACAGAATGAAGCTCTCCGTCCTCATGCTCTGCGAGCTGTGACGCAGTATCAGACATGGCCCTAGCATTGTCAGCGCACTCTGTTCTCACCCCAGAGTGATCACGCTTGCCTCTTAGTTCTGGTAATTTAGACAAAACTTCAGTCATAACAGTAGCCATATCTTGTAATGTTATCTGTAATGGCCGCCCAGATGTACTAGGCGCCAAAATATCACGCACCTCCCGGGCGGGAGATGCAGGTACTGTCGCGTGAGGCGAGTTAGTCGGCATAACTCTCCCCTCGCTGTTTGGTGAAATTTGTTCACATTGTACAGATTGACTTTTATTTAAAGTAGAATCAATACAGTTAGTACATAAATTTCTATTGGGCTCCACCTTGGCATTGGAACAAATGACACAGATATCTTCCTCTGAGTCAGACATGTTTAACACACTAGCAAAAAAACTTACAACTTGGTTATAATCTTTTTTAGCAAAAAAACGCACTGTGCCTCAAAGAGGTACTAACGATTAAATGACAGTTGAAATAATGAACTGAAAAACAGTTATAGCATCAAACTTTAAAACAGCACAACTTTTAGCAAAGGTTTGTTCCCATTAGTAAAAAACAACACTAATTAAATTTGTACATAAGAAAACAAAACAACGTTTTTTATTCACAGTCACTATAAGAATTCTCACAGCTCTGCTGAGAGAATTTACCTCCCTTCAAAGAAGTTTGAAGACCCCTGAGATCTGTCAGAGATGAACCGGATCATGCAGGAAATATAAAAGTAGCTGACTGGAATTTTTTGATGCGTAGCAAAGAGCGCCAAAAACGGCCCCTCCCTCTCCCACACAGCAGTGAAGAGAAACGAAACTGTCACAATTAAAGCAAAAAACTGCCAAGTGGAAAATAATGCCCAAATATTTATTCACACAGTACCTCAGCAATGTAAACGATTCTACATTCCAGCAAAAACGTTTAACATGAGAATAGTTATTAAAAGGATTAGTGACCTTTAACACAGTAGTTCCGGTGAAATACCATCCCCAGAATACTGAAGTGTATACATACATGTCATTTTAACGGTATGGCAGGCTTTTCTCATCAATTCCATTCAGAAAACAAAAACTGCCACATACCTCAATGCAGATTCATCTGCCCGCTGTCCCCTGATCTGAAGCCTTTACCTCCCTCAGATGGTCGAGAACAGCAATATAATCTTAACGACTCCGGTTAAAATCATAGTAAAAAATCTCTGTCAGATTCTTCCTCAAACTCTGCCAGAGAAGTAATAACACGCTCCGGTGCTATTTTAAAATAACAAACTTTTGATTGAAGTCATAAAAACTAAGTATAATCACCATAGTCCTCTCACACATCCTATCTAGTCGTTGGGTGCAAGAGAATGACTGGGACTGACGTAGAGGGGAGGAGCTATATGCAGCTCTGCTGGGTGAATCCTCTTGCATTTCCTGTTGGGGAGGAGTTATATCCCAGAAGTAATGATGACCCGTGGACTGATCACACATAACAGAAGAAAATGGGGTTTATGACCCTTTAACAGCTTCGCTGTGGTGTTCTTTGCCTCCTCCTGCTGGCCAGGAGTGATATTCCCACTAGTAATTGAAATGACATTGTGGACTCACCAAGTCTTAGGAAGGAAACAAGAATTAGAAGAGGAAAAATGCAGCACTCCATAAATCTGAATATAAAAATGAAGGATGTTAAAACCAACACTCATGACACAAACATGGACAAAGAAGGAGGCGTGGCAGGCCTGTGACTAACTCCCATAGGGTGTTCTCTGTCTAAACAGTAGCTCTCTCAGTGGAAACTGGGCCTGAAACCAGTCTGAGAACCCTTCTCACAAACACCTGGAGCACCTCCATTCCTCCTGTGAAGGCCTTTGCCTTCACACGACTAGTTTACAGTAAGGTGGGAGGGGTTTTAAGGGGTCTTGGAGCTTCGGGATCTATGCCTCCTCCTCAGGAGTATAATTTCCAGGAGTAATGGGTTGTGAACTCTCACCACCTTTATGAAAGAAAACATGTTGAAGTACTCTTTGGAAGTGTTTTATTTTATTCAATCACATTATTATGCTGACTTTATATTTTATTACATTTCACTATTTTGTTGTGAGCAGTCTTAAATTACTGAGGACACGCCAGAGAGAGTTTGCTAGACAACTAGATTTTAGCTAACTGAAATTGCATCTTGCAGTAAGTATCACCACAATGTGAGAACCAGATAAATAAACATAACAGAGGGACATGAAACAGTGTTTCTTTAGTAAAAAGTAATATCAAAGCAAACATATAAAAGTAGAAATGTGAAATGCTAAAATTTTTCTTTAGTTTCGTTTTCATTAGTTAAATAATTTTGTTTCGGCAAATTAGTTATGTTAAATAGTTTTTTCGGATCTGTTCGTTATTTCGAATCCATTATTTTCATATTCATTATTCTATTCTAGAATAGAATAATGCATATGAATAATGAATGGATCCGAAAAAAAATGAAAGGAAAAACCGATCCAAGAAAACGATTTAACTTAACATAACTAATATGCCGGCGATTGCCTAAAAAAAATAATCTAACCACCACCCACATCGCCGACACTAAATAAAGCTATTACCCCTTAAACCACCGCCCTCATATCATCAACACTAGCTAAATCTTCTAACCACTAAACCGCTGCCCCCCGCATCGCTGACACTAACTAAACCTATTTACCCCTATGCCGCCATTCCCTGACACTAACTAAACCTATTAACCCCTAAACCGCAGTTCCTCGACACTAACTAAACCTATTAACCCCTAAACCGCAGTTCCCAAACATCGCCAACACTAACTAAACCTGCTAACCCCCGAAACCGCTGTTCCCTGACACTAGCTAAACATATTAACCCCTAAACCACTGTTCCCAAACATAGCCAACACTAACTAAACCTATTAACCCCTAAACCGCCGTTCCCAAACATAGCCAACACTAACTAAACCTATTAATCCCTAAACCACAGTTCCCGATATCGCCAACACTAACTAAAACACAAAATAAACCTATTTACCTGGGGGTAAATAGGTTTATTTTGTGTTTTAGTTAGTGTTGGCGCAGTTCCCAAACATCGCCAACACTAACTAAACCTATTAATCCCTAAACCACAGTTCCCCGATATCGCCAACACTAACTAAAACACAAAATAAACCTATTTACCTGTGAGTAAATAGGTTTATTTTGTGTTTAAGTTAGTGTTGGCGCAGTTCCCAAACATCGCCAACACTAACTAAACCTATTAACCTCCGAAACCGCAGCTCTCAGACACTAACTAAACCTATTAACCCCTATACCACCATACAACCACATCGCCAACACTAACTAAAACACTAACGCCTAGATTTAGAGTTCTGCGTTAGCCGTCAAAACCAGCGTTAGGGGCTCCTAACGCTGGTTTTGGCCGCCCGCTGGTATTTAGAGTCAGTCAGGAAAGGGTCTAACGCTCACTTTTCAGCCGCAACTTTTCCATACCGCAGATCCCCTTACGTCAATTGCGTATCCTATCTTTTCAATGGGATCTTTCTAACGCTGGTATTTAGAGTCTTGGCTGAAGTGAGCGTTAGAACTCTAACGACAAGACTCCAGCCGCAGAAAAAAGTCAGGAGTTAAGAGCATTATGGGCTAACGCCGGTTCATAAAGCTCCTAACTACTGTGCTCTAAAGTACACTAACACCCATAAACTACCTATGTACCTCTAAACCGAAGCCCCCCCACATCGCCGCCACTCTATTAAAAAAATTTTTTTTTTTCTTTTTCATTTTTAAATAGCTTTATTTAACTAAAACAATATTATATTTCATTTTTTTTTTATTTTTTTTTTAACAATTTTATTGATTCAGAAAAAGATTGTACAATTCATCTCCAATGATATTCTTATCTATGGTAGACATATACTATATACATGGCATTGACATTATCGGTTTTGAGCTATCTATGGCCCGGGTACTTGTAAATGTCTCAAAGTCCAAAGCTTCACACCGGGGATTGATAACTGGTCTATGTTAACTTACTCTTATACTTTGAATCACAAAAAAGAGAATTGAATCTTAATGATAATAACAATTTGCGAACAACTTAAACATACACATAAAATAAACAGGAGAAGAAAGAAAGTAAAAGGAAATAGAAGAAAAGAAAAGAAAAAAGAAAATGTCTGTCATCCGCTAAAATGCTTATCTTGAAGAAGTGTGTCTTCAAAAGTATGGTTGAAAATCTGTCCTTTCACTCATTAGTCCCTCTAAAGAAAATCTTGTTGAAGTGCCCGCCTTGTGGGCCTGGGAGCTAAATTTCCATGGGTGCAGTTGGTACGGTATCTCGTCCACCATCCTCCCATAGGAATTTTATGTCTGCTAGCATGTGTAATTTCCCCCTTAGTGTAGCCATATTCCTCCAAGTTTAGGAGGTCTGTAACTTTGTCCGTCCAGTTTGTCAGTGTCGGTGAGTAAGGGGTCTTCCAGTGTAATGCTATGAGCGCTATGGCTCCTGTCATGCTCATTTGGAGTATGGTCAGTCTTAATTTGCACGGTAATTTCGGCAAGTCATTCAGTAGCGCAATTCTAGGTGACAGAGAGATGTCGTTCCCCAAAAGTGGTTTGAGATAACTCTCCACTGAGTTCCAAAGGGATTGTACTTTAGGGCAACTCCACCACATATGTAGGTAGGTGCCTCTCCCCCCACATCCTCGCCAGCATTTCCCTGAGGTTTCAGGGTAGATAGATTGTAATCTCACCGGGGTGAGATACCAACGTGATAAGACTTTGTAGTTAAGTTCTAAAGCTTGGGGGGAGGTTGAGGCTTTCCTCGTTCGCATGAAAATGTATTGCCAGTCCTCTATCTGTAACTCAGTGAGAATGTCTGCGTGCCAGTGATGTGTGTACGAAGGGAGTTGTTGTGCATGTTTTCCCTGGATCATTTTCTTTGCTAAAGACAGTGAATGTCTTGCTGTTCCTTTAGTTGTGCAGTGACTCTCAAATGGGGTCAGCTCCCTCAAGTAGTCCTGTCTATGGGGTGACGTGTGTACAAAATGAGCTAGCTGGGAATATTTTAACCAACCCGAATAACTGCCTCCCAGCACGTCAATCAAATCCTCTCTCTTTTTGAGCTTCCCCTGCGTAACGAATTCATTTAATGGAATAGTGTACCCCCAGCCCGTCAGTCTCCTGTGACCTTTATCTAATCCTCCTATCAATTCTGCATTTCTCGGGATTGGGAATAGTGGAGAACGAACTCCTGAGATATGTTTTCTCCTTGTGGTGATTAAATCCCAAGATTCAAATGTTCTACGGTGTATTGCAAGCTCTGTACACTGGGGTGGTCTGAGTTCTTTAGGGACCCAACAAAGGGCTCCTACCTCGGGGGCTTTGAGGATGTTTGAGTCTATTGCTACCCAGGCTTTAGTATCAGCCGACCTGTGCCAATCTATTACTCTCTGCAACGTTACTGCATCTAGATAGTCTAGTATGCAAGGTAAGCCCAATCCTCCCCTATCCTGCGCTCTATATAAGTTTTCCCTATTCACCCTCGGCTTAATTTTCCCCCAAATAAATAGATTGATAAGTTTTTGTATATGCACTACATACCACTTAGGAACTGGGATTGGGAGGGTTTGGAATACGTACAAGACCCTGGGCAAGACTGTCATTTTAACACATTGAGTTCTCCCCCACCATGTAATTGGTTTAGATGACCATGTATTGAAGTCTACTTGTAGTTTGCGAGATAGTGTCAGGTAGTTCTCGTCGAACAGTTGTGCCATGTTTGGGGAGATATTTACCCCCAGATATTTTAAGGATTTTTCCTGTAGTTTTAACGGGCATATATCACTGATGGAGCGGAAGTTGGATGTGGGGAGTGATATGTTTAAAATTTCTGATTTATGTTTGTTAACTAGGAAGTTGGAGAATTTACCAAAGGTGTCTATTTGTCGCAGCACTTCAGGTATACTGGTAAGGGGATCAGCTAGTGAAAATAGGATGTCGTCTGCGTACATCGCAACTTTAAAGCTATGAGGTCCTATAGGGATTCCTTTAATTTCTTCGTTCTGCCTGATGTTAGCTGCTAGGACCTCCATAGTCAGGATAAACAGTATGGGGGATAAGGGGCAGCCCTGTCTCGTCCCATTTTTTATATCAAAGGGATCCGAAAGCATTCCATTAGCTTTTACTCTAGCTGTAGGTTGGGAATATAAACTAAGTATACGCTGTATCATTTTGGGGCCAAATCCTTGGGAAAGTAAAGTTTCTTTTAGAAAGGTCCAATTAATGCGATCGAATGCCTTTTCGGCATCCGTCCCTATAAGGACTGAAGGGATGTTATAACGTTTGGCATAAGAGGACAAGGTAACCGCCCTAATTGTGTTGTCCCTGGCTTCCCTCCCAGGGACAAAACCCACTATTAAAAATTTTTAACCCCTAATCTGCCGACCGCACACCGCCGCAACCTACATTATCCCTATGAACCCCTAATCTGCTGCCCCCAACATTGCCGACCCCTGTTCCGATCAGCCAATAGAATGCAAGGTCAATCTGATTGGCTGATTGGATCAGCCAATCGGATTGAACTTGAATCTGATTGGCTGATTCAATCAGCCAATCAGATTTTTCCTACCTTAATTCCGATTAGCTGATAGAATCCTATCAGCAAATCGGAATTTGAGGGACGCCATCTTGGATGACGTCATTTAAAGGAACCTTCATTCGGACTTAGGACGTCGTTAGAAGAGGATGGATCCGCGCCGGAGGTCTTGAAGATGGAGCCGCTCCTCGTTGGATGGATGAAGATAGAAGATGCCGCTTGGATGAAGATGTTTGCCGGTCCGGATCTCCTCTTCTTGCCGGATAGGATGAAGACTTCGGAGCCTCTTCTGGACCTCTTCTTGACGGATAAGATGAAGACTTCAGAGCCTCTTCTGGACGGATCGGTGATACCCGGCGTGGTGAAGACAAGGTAGGAAGATCTTCAGGGGCTTAGTGGGGGGTTTGGGTTAGATTAGGGGTATGTGGGTGGTGGGTTGTAATGTTGGGGGGGGGGATATTGTATGTTTTTTTACAGGCAAAAAGAGCTGTTTTCTTTGGGGCATGCCCCGCAAAAGGCCCTTTTAAGGGCTGGTAAGGTAAAAGAGTTGTAAACTTTTTATTTTAGATTAGGTTAGGGCATTTTTTTATTTTGGGGGGCTTTGTTATTTTTTAGGGGGCTTAGAGTAGGTGTAATTAGTTTAAAATTCTTGTATTTTTTTATTTTTGTAATTTAGTGGGGGTTTTTTGTAATTTAGTGTTTGTTTTTGTAATTTAGTTTAGTTGATTTAATTGTAGATAATTGTAGGTAATTGTAGGTAGTTTATTTAATTCATTTATTGATAGTGTAGTGTTACGTTTAATTGTAACTTAGGTTAGGATTTATTTTACAGGTAATTTTGTAATTATTTTAACTAGGTAGCTATGAAATAGTTATTAACTATTTAATAGCTATTGTACCTAGTTAAAATAAATACAAAGTTGCCTGTAAAATAAATATAAATCCTAAAATAGCTACAATATAATTATTAGTTATATTGTAGCTATATTAGGGTTTATTTTACAGGTACGTATTTAGCTTTAAATAGGATTAATTTATTTAATAAGAAATAATTTATTTTGTTAGAATAAAATTATATTTAACTTAGGGGGGTGTTAGTGTTAGACTTAGCTTTAGGGGTTAATACATTTATTATAGTAGCGGCGAGGTCCGGTCGGCAGATTAGGGGTTAATACTTGAAGTTAGGTGTCAGCGATGTTAGGGAGGGCAGATTAGGGGTTAATACAATTTATTATAGGGTTTTTGAGGCGGGAGTGAGGCGGTTTAGGGGTTAATACATTTATTATAGTAGCAGTGAGTTCCGGTCGGCAGATTAGGGGTTAATAAGTGTAGGTAGGTAGTGGCGACGTTGGAGGGGGGCAGATTAGGGGGTAATAAATATAATATAGGGGTCGGCGGTGTTAGGGGCAGCAGATTAGGGGTACATAGGGATAATGTAGGTTGCGGCGGTGTACGGAGCGGCAGATTACGGGTTAATTATAATATGCAGGGGTCAGCGATAGCGGGGTCGGCAGATTAGGGGTTAATAAGTGTAAGATTAGGGGTGTTTAGACTCGGGGTACATGTTAGGGTGTTAAGTGCAGACTTAGGAAGTGTTTCCCCATAGGAAACAGTGGGGCTGCGTTAGGAGCTGAACGCTGCTTTTTTGCAGGTGTTAGGTTTTTTTCAGCTCAAACTGCCCCATTGTTTCCTATGGGGAAATCGTGCACGAGCACGTTTTTTAAGCTGGCCGCGTCCGTAAGCAACGCTGGTATTGAGAGTTGCAGTGGCGGTAAATATGCTCTACGCTCCCTTTTTGGAGCCTAACGCTGCCCTTCAGAGAACTCTAAATACCAGCGTTGTTTAAAAGGTGCGGGGGGAAAAAACCATGCGTAGCTAACGCACCCCTTCTAACGCAAAACTCTAAATCTATGCATAAATAAACCATTAAACCCCTATACCGCCATTACCCGACACTAACTAAACCTATTAACCCCTAAACCGCAGTTCCCGAACACTAACTAAACCTATTAACCCCTAAACTTCAGTTCCCAAACATCGCCAACACTAACTAAACCTATTAACCCCTAAACCACAGTTCCCAAACATCGGCAACACTAACTGAACATATTAACCCCTAAACCGCAGTTCCCTGACACTAACTAAACCTATGTACCACTAAACCGCAGTTCCCAAACATCGCCAACACTAAACCTATTAACCCTGAAACCGTCATTCCCTGACACTAACTAAACCTATTAACCCCTAAACCGCCGTTCCCAAACATAGCCAACACTAACTAAACCTATTAATCCCTAAACCACAGTTCCTCGATATCGGCGACACTAACTAAAACACAAAATAAACCTATTAACCCCCAAACCGCAGTTCCCCAACATCGCCAACACTAACTAAACCTATTAACCCCCTGAAACCGCAGCTCCCTGACACTAACTAAACCTATCAACCCCTAAACCACAGTATAACCACATCACCAACACTAACTAAAACACTAAATAAACCATTAAACCCCTATACCACCATTCCCCAAGACTAACTAAACCTATTAACCCCTAAACCGCAGTTCCCGGACACTAACTAAACCGCAGTTCCCAAACATCGCCAACTAAATCTAAACCTATTAACTAAACTTAACTAATTAATTTAAAACTAAACCTATTAACCCCTAAACCGCAGTTCTCAAACATCGCCAACACTAACTAAACCTATTAATCCCTAAACCGCAGTTCCCCGATATTGCCAACACCAACTAAACCCATTAACCCCGAAACCGCAGTTCCCTGACACTAACTAAACCTATTAACCCCTAAACCGCCACCCCACGTCGCAACAATCTAAATTAAACTATATTAACCTCTAAACCTTACACCCCCTAACATTAACATAATTAAAATAGACCTAAGTTACAATTATTAACTAACTACCTTTTAAAAATAAATACAAACTTACCTGTAAAATTAAAATAAAACCTAAGCTAGCTACAATAGTAAATAATTTACTACTAGTTAAAATCTATACAAACTTACCTATGAAATAAAAATAAAACCTAAGATTACTAAAAATAAAAAATCCTAAAATTACTAAAAAATTAAAATTACAATTACAAAAAATAAAACACTAAAATAACAAAAAATAAAAAAACTACCAATACAAAAAATAAACGAAATTATCCAAAACAATAAAAATTATTCCTATTCTAATACCCCATTTAAAAAAAAAATTATGCTTACTTGATATTTTTCTTTTCTTCTGACGGAAAGAGTCCACAGCTGCATTCATTACTTTTGGGAATTCAGAACCAATACCCCTATTCCCCAACACTAACTAAACCTATTAACCCCTAAACCGCAGTTCCTGGACACTAACTAAACCTCCAGGAGGAGGCAAAGACACCCCAGCCAAAGGCTTAAATACCTCCCCCACTTCCCTCATCCTCCAGTCATTCTGCCGAGGGAACAAGGAACAGTAGGAGAAATATCAGGGTGGAAAAGGTGCCAGAAGAAGAAACTAAATTACAGCCGCCTCATCGATAAACTCGGGCGGGGAGCTGTGGACTCTTCCCGTCAGAAGAAAAGAAAATTATTGGGTAAGCAAAATTTAAGTTTTTCTTCTTAAATGGGAACAGCCCACAGCTGCATTCATTACTTTTGGGAAAACAATACCCAAGCTATAGAGGACACTGAATGCAAACAAAGGGCGGGCCCTTTGAAGGGCACCACAGCCTGGAATTACCCATAAAAACTGAAAAACAAAAAGAACTGCCCATCAGTTAAACAACCGGCATGCCATGCTGGAGACCCCTCAAAATCCTTAGATGCCACTGAGCACAAAGCCCCCAAGGAGCAAAGTCCCGCAGGTTTCCAAATTGCACGAACTTACCCCAAGTAAAAGCACCTCCACCTACCCCCGAAGGGGAGAACGGAGTACCCAAAAAGGAGATCTAAAAGACCGTCAGAATAGGGTAAGAAACCCCAAAGACAAAGCAAAACAAAGGCTGTTACAGAACAACAACTTTCTATAAAGTCCAACTCCCAAAGAGACACTCCCAACCTATAAGAGAGAGATCGCGAGAAAGAACAAAATCCCCCCACAAGTCCCCTGACACAACACCATAAAACATATGGTGCTCCAGGAAGCCACAAGCTCCCCACTGAACCCTAGTCTAGCGGACACAACCGCTAAAACTAGCCATATATAGGTAGGAAACCTATATTAGGACCGAAGGAAAAACACGGAGCTCACCGACAGGATGGAAAAACCAAATGTCCCAGCAGAAAAAGAGAGCGCTCTGTGAAACACAGAACCACAACTGACAGAACTTGCGAGTTCCAGCTCCCGGGCAGCAAAGAGAGTGCCGAATTATCGACGGTAACTCTTAACCAGGAAATACCAGATCCCAAAAGACAACCAACACCAGCCGCAATGCAACCAATGGAAGAAGGAACACCCGTGAACCCCCCACCAGGGAGGATAACAGGAACAACAAAAGTACACGGTCAGACCCAAGAGGGCAGATCCCCGACCTCCCCTCCAAGAAACGGACCCAACCCAAAAAAAGGGCTGGTAATGTCTGCCTCAAAAGAGTGTGGAGGTCCTTATAGAAAACTACCCATTGGAGGGCCCTATTAATCAAATAAGGGTATATGAAGGAGACGTCCCAAGAAAACAACAAATGTCCCAGAGTAAAATGAGAACAAATAGTCCCAAATGAAAGTCCGATGTAAAACAATCCAGGAGTAGGAGATGCTTGGAAAAGGCTTCAGGTCCATAACTAACCAGGGACTGGCAAGCTACTAATAGCAGCTGGCAAGCTACTACGGATCCATGACAGAAATATAAAGCTTGCTAGTACACAATCCAACTGCAAGTAGCTGCAGCTGGTTTCAAACTGCAAACCTCCCACTTGCTAGGCAGCGAAGCTAACCATCAGGCTACTATAGCTGGCTCAATAAGTTTGGGTTACGAAACCCATACACAGTTACCGTCTCTAAGAAGGAACAATCCCAAAAGGGAAGATAGGGCACAAAGCAACCACGATACCCTAGTACCAGAGCCAGCCCCCCTGACATCCCACACGCGAGGAGGGAAGAAAAGAATCCCCGAACGAGAAGATAAGGAACCACATGGAAACTGTATATTTCCAAATCCTCCCCAAAAGGACAAGCCAAGGAAACCACTTCCCCAGCCATAGGCAAGGCGAAGAGACTAAAGAGAATGGTAAAACAATACCATTAAGTTATTACTCAATGGTATTGTTTTACCATTCTCTTATTAACAAACCATCATTCCTACCAGCTCAGTCGAGACAAAGAATCTCAAGCCTTAAATGCAAAAGTTGCCACTGGCAGCAAGCTAACCTTCAGGCAAATACCAAAACTCCCATGAGAGTGAGAAATCAACTCCCGAAGGGACAAGCGGATGTTCTAAACACTAAAGTTTAAAACTGAACTGCCCAGGTCCGAGCGCAGTGACCCGGACCCGAAAATCTCAGACAAGAGACATGGCCCTAAGCCTAACCCACCAAAAACCAGGTACAGGCCGTACATCCTGAGAGACCACCAAGTTGCCTCATAAGGAGAAGGGCACGCTAGGTAGCGCCTAGCACACCCCAATGTCCTTGAACATTGGACACTCGCAAGAGACTCAGATCAGGATCCTAGAAAGACCTCTAGACAGGCCTCCGAGATGGCAATCCGCACCCGTAGCGGAGGTGCCAGGGTTCAGATCCAAACCCTGGCACCTCCGCTTGCAACCCCAGAAACCAAGAGCTCCTAGAGATTTGAGTGCAACACTCCCAGACCAGGGAACCTGAAGATTACCAGGGACAGGGCTCCATAAAACGGAGAACAAGCTACAATAGCTGGATTCAACACACAACCTTAGCCATGTGGGCAATTTAACAGCCCACTAGGCACCTAGGTGGAGAGTCAAAGATCTTCACAGGATCAGCCTCCCGAAAATCCTGTACCAGGAAAAGCATGGGCAACCTCGCAATTCCGTCTGAGAAGCGGATCAGAGGCAGTTGCCGGGGAAAAAAGGAGGAGAAACTCAACCCCTGCGCTCCATCTTATGAGTGCGTGTGATATACAGAAAAAGGGGAGAGACGGACATATCCAAACTCCCGGACTCAGATGACCAGAGCACACAAGAAGGGAAAAACCAGTCCCAGCAACCTCGAGGAGCACCTGTGACTAGGCCACAAGGAAACGGACAGCCGGAAAATACCAAGATTAAAACAAAAATAGTCATCTCAACTGGTACCCCAACTGTCCAGCGATCATCTGAACCTCCAAACCCCTTGGGAATGGAGAACTTCGGTCCCAAGGCAAAACCTCCAGAACCCACGAGGAACCATAGACGGAACCTCACGTAAGGAACGGCAGAGGACCTATACACTCGCTCCGGTACTCCGTTCGAGGGCCAGGAGCAAGTAGAAGTATAAGAAACGAAAACACCCCCTTAAGTAATTAATCAATAAAACATAAAACGAACACTCCAACAAAGTGAACGACTCGACACCAGACAGGATAACCAGCACACCAGCACCACGTGGTTGACATGAACCTTAAGGAACAGCAGCTAGCGCCCGACCAGTACCTGGTGGCACAAGGAACACCTGAAACTGTCCAAGGTCCAAGAAAAAATTGAAGCCCCAGAGGGATCGAAAACATAAAATATCATCATATCTAAGTTCTGATATGGAAAACTTTCAGCTTCCAAGGAAGTGCGCACGCGACCACAAAATCGCAAGTATCAGTTTCAGAGAATGTTTTCCAAACTGGAAAAAAGGAAATTTATGCTTACCTGATAAATTTGTTTCTTCTACGATATGAGTCCACGGATTTCATCCTTATTTGTGGGATTTATCCTCCTGCTAATAGGAAGTGGCAAAGAGCACCACAGCAGAACTGTATATATAGCACCTCCCTTCCCTCCACCTCCAGTCATTCCACCGAAGTTAGGAAGAGAAAGGAAAAGCCAAAGGTGCAGCGGTGACTATATATATACCTGTCTTAAAACTGACAGGGTGGGACGTAGACTCGTCATATCGTAGAAGAAACAAATTTATCAGGTAAGCATAAATTTCCTTTGCTTCTACAAGATATGACGAGTCCACGGATTTCATCCTTACTTGTGGGATACAATACCAAAGCTACAGGACACGGATGAAAGGGAGGGACATGACAGGAACCTAAAAAGAAGCAAAAGTATCAAATTTGTAAAATTTGGAAAAAGTGTGAAGAGACGACCAAGTTGCAGCCTTGCAAATCTGTTCAACAGAAGCATCGTTTATAAAAGCCCATGAGGAAGCCACAGCCCTAGTAGAATGAGCCATAATTCTTTCAGGAGGCTGCTGTCCAGCAGTCTCATACGCCAGACGGATGATACTCTTCAGCAAAAAAGAGAGGTAGCCATAGCTTTCTGACCCCTACACTTCCAGAAAAGACAATGAATAATGAAGATGATTAACGGAAATCCTTAGTCGCCTGCAAGTAAAAAACTTCAGGGCATGGACCACGTCCAAGTTATACAACATACGCTCCTTCTTAGAAGAAGGGTTAGGACATAATGAAGGAACCACAATCTGATTAATATTCTTATTAGAAACAACCTTAGGATTGAAACCAGGTTTGGTGCGTAAAACCACCTTATCAGAATGGAAGATAAGATAAGGCGAGTCACATTGTAACGCTGAAAGCTCAGAAACTCTACGAGCAGAAGAAATAGCAACCAAAAACAAAACTTTCCAAGATAACAACTTAATATCTATGGAATGCATGGGTTCAAACTGAACCCATTGAAGAACATTAAGAACTAAATTCAAACTCCAGGGTGGAGCAATTGATCTAAACACAGGCTTGATTCTGGTCAGAGCCTGACAAAAAGACTGAACGTCTGGAACATCTGCCAAACGTTTGTGTAGTAAAATCGACAAATCAGAAATCTGTCCCTTTAAGGAACTTAAACTTAAACCCCTTCTGCAATCCCTCTTGGACAAAAGATAAAATCCTAGGAATCCTAACTCTACTCCATGAGTAGCCCATTTACGCCATATTTTATGGTAGATCTTTCTAGTAACAGGCTTACGTGCCTGAATCAAAGTATCAATGACCGAATCAGAGAACCCCCGCTTAGATAAAATTAAGCGTTCAATCTCCAAGCAGTCAGTTGCAGAGAAACTAGATTTGGGTGTTGGAAGGGTCCCTGAATGAGAAGGTCCTGCCTCAATGGAAGCTTCCACGGTGGCAGAGAGGACATGTCCACTAGATCGGCATACCAAGTCCTGCGAGGTCACGCAGGCACGATTAGAATTACCTAAGCCCTCTCCTGTTTGATCCGAGCAATCACCCGGGGCAGGAGAGCAAACGGTGGAAACACATAAGCTAGGCTGAACGACCAAGGCACTGCCAAGGCATCTATCAGTTCGGCCTGAGGATCCCTTGACCTGGATCCGTATCTTGGAAGTTTGGCATTCTGACGAGATGCCATCAGATCCAACTCCGGTCTGCCTCATCTGAGGATCAGAGTGGCAAAGACCTCCGGACGGAGTTCCCATTCCCCCGGATGAAACGTCTGTCTGCTTAAAAAGTCTGCTTACCAATTGTCCACTCCTGGGATGTAGATTGCTGACAGAGAACAAGAGTGGGCGCCGCCCACCGAATTATCTTGGATACTTCTGTCATCGCTAAGGAACTCCTTGTTCCTCCCTGATGATTGATGTAAGCCACAGTCGTGATGTTGTCCGACTGAAAGCGAATGAATTTGGCCTCAATTCCAGAATATTGATTGGAAGAATTGACTCTGACTGAGTCCACACACCCTGAGCCTTCAGGGAATCCCAGACCGCACCCCAACCTAGAAGACTGTCGTCCGTCGTCACTATCACCCATGAGGGTCTGCAGAATCACGTCCCTTGGGACAGATGATCGTGAGACAACCACCAAAAAAGAGTCTCTTGTCTCCTGATCCAGATCTATCTGAGGAGACAAATTTGCATAATCTCCATTCCACTGTCTGAGCATGCTCAGTTGTAGTGGTCTGAGATGAAAACGAGCAAACGGAATGATGATCCATTGCCGCCACCATCAATCCAATTATCTCCATGCACTGGACCACTGATGGCCGAGGATTGGACTGAAGTGCTCGGCATGTATTCAGAATCTTTAATTTTCTGACCTCTGTCAAGAAAATTTTCATGGATATGGAATCTATTAGAGTTCCCAGGAAGGGAACCTGGGTCTGTGGAATTAATGAACTCTTTTCTAGATTCACCTTCCACCCGTGAGTCCTCAGAAAGGACAGAACCATGTCTGTATGAGACTTTGTCAGATGGTAGGACGACGCCTGGATCAGAATATCGTCCAAATAAGGTGCCACTGCAATACCCCGCGGCCTGAGAACCGCTAGAAGGGACCCTAGAACCTTCGTGAAGATCCTGGGTGCTGTGGCCAACCCGAAGGGAAGAGCCACGAACTGAAAATGTTTGTCCAGGAAGGCAAACCTTAGGAACTGGTGATGATCCCTGTGGATAGGAATATGAAGGTATGCATCCTTTAAGTCCACGGTAGTCATATATTGACCCTCCTGGATCAATTGCAGAATTGTTCGAAGAGTCTCCATCTTGAAGGATGGGACTCTGAGAAACATGTTTAGACTTTTTAGATCTAAAATAGGTCGAAACGTGCCCTCTTTTTTGGGAACCATGAAAAGATTTGAGTAAAATCCCTGCCCCTGTTCCAGAATTGGAATGGGACAAATTACTCCCATAATAGAGAGATCTTCTACACAACGTAAGAACGCCTCTCTTTTTATCTGGTCTACAGACAATTGTGAAAGAAGAAACCTCCCCTTTGGGAGAGACTTTTTGAATTCCAGTTGATACCCTTGGGACACGATTTCCAGCATCCAGGGGTCCTGAACATCTCTTACCCAAGCCTGGGCAAAGAGAGAAAGTCTGCCAGGGGGATCTAGTAGGGACTAGATCTAGTAGGGACTAGATCCGGTCCCGGATCGGGGGCCACCCCTTCATGCTGTATTGGTAGCAGCAGCGAGCTTCTTGGGTTATTTACCCTTGTTCCAAGTCTGGTTGGGTCTCCAGACGGACTTGGTCTGGGCAAAATTCCCTTCCAGCTTAGCGGAAAATGAGGAAGAAGAGGAGAATCCTTTAAAGTTCCGAAAGGAACAAAAATTATTTTGTTTACCCCTCAGTTTAGAAGTTCTATCCTGAGGTAGGAGATGACTCTTACCCCCCGTAATGTCAGAAATGATCTCCTTCAAGTCAGGCCCGAATAGGGTCTTCCCTCTTGAAAGGAATAGCCAAAAGCTTTGACTTAGATGACACATCAGCAGACCAAGATTTTAAACATAACTCTCTACGCGCTAAAATAGCAAATCCAGCATTCTTAGCCGCCAATCTAGCAATCTGAAAGGCGGTATCTGTAATAAAATAATTAGCCAGCTTAAGAGCCTTAATTCTATCTAAGATATCCTCTAAAGGAGTCTCAGTCTTAAGAGACTCTTCTAAAGCATCAAACCAGAAGGCTGCCGCAGTAGTAACTGGAACAATACTGGCCGTTGGTTCTAAGCGGAAACCCTGATGAATAAACAATTTCTTTAGAAGACCCTCCATTTTCTTATCCATAGGGTCTTTAAAAGCACAACTGTCTTCAATAGGAATAGTTGTATGCTTTGCCAGGGTAGATATAGCTCCTTCCACCTTAGGGACTGTTTGCCACGAGTCCCGAACAGTGTCAGATATGGGATACATCTTCTTGAAATTAAGTATTTGTCCATCTTACACAATTTCTCTGGTGGCACCACAATAGGGTCACAATCATCCAGAGTCGCTAAAACCTCCCGAAGTAACAGGCTGCGGTGTTCAAGATTAAATTTAAAGGACATGACGTCCGAGTCTGTCTGAGGTAACGCACTTCCCGAATCTGAAAGTTCACCCTCAGAAGTTCCCTGACCCCCAAATCAGATCCTTGTGAGGGTACATCGGAAATGGCTAATAAAGCATTAGAGGACTCAGTATTCACATTGACTTTTGTCCTACTGCGTTTACCCTGTAACACTGGAAACTTAGATAATACCTCTGTAAGGGTAGTTGACATAACTGCAGCCATATCCTGCAGAGTAAAGGAATTAGACGCGGTTGAAGAACCAAGCGTCGCTTGGGTGGGTGTTAAAGGTTGTGACAAATCTTTAGCTCTGAATTCAATTATTCAAAAGTAAATGCCGGAAAAAAAAAAAAATACTGTACTGCGCCTTTAAATTTCAAAAGCGCAACTATTTTTCTGAAACGTTCAAAAACGTGTTTATAGTAACAAAAATTATTTGGATGTGCCCAAAAACTGTCTAACAGTATTGCATCCACTTGCTGAAATATGATAGACCAATGTAACAATGACTTTAGCAATTAAATTATGTATTATCTTTAATTAGGCCTACCTGCCCCCGAATGAAACTGCTGCTGCTCGAGGAGCTTTTCAGGCCCCTTGGAAGTCCGTATAACTTAGGCCTCACCAGAGATCAATCTGTCTCACATGCGATCCGGCTGAACTGCGCGTCTGAGCGTGCAAAATAGGCCCCGCCCACCGTGGACGTTATGCAAACTCGGCAATACCTGCATGGGTCATAACAAAAAATAAACATGTCCCCTAAGTATAAGCCATGTGTCTTATATACACTCTATATATCGAGTGAAAAAATCCTGCACAAATATGTCAGATCACCTACACAATATGACCGCTTTTAAACAGAACCGCAACTCCCAGCGTCAAGCCCCTCTTTATAATACAAAAAATATTTTTTATACTTTGGTAATAAAGAGAAAGGGATTCCAAGTACACCATTTTTTAACACCTAGTGTCTACTGCTTTCCCCTCCCCATAAAGGGGAAAATGTCAGCCTGTTCTGTGCATCAAGTCTCCCAAAAAACAAAAAGACTGAACATACCTCAGAGTTGCTTGTAGCAACACATCGTTCTCCACACTGAAGATTTTCTTACACTACCTTCAGCTGCTGTGGGAACCATCATGGATCTTAGAAAACGTTTGCTAAGATCATCAACATCAGGGCAGAAGATTCCTCACTGTCCCTGAGAAAAAATAGTACTCACTGGCACCATTTTAAAATAAAAAAAACTAACACCTCACTTTACCTCTTCCTAGTACTAACACAGGCAAAGAGAATGACTGGGGGTGGAGGGAAGGGAGGAGCTATATATACAGCTCTGCTGTGGTGCTCTTTGCCACTTCCTGTTAGCAGGAGGATAAATCCCACAAGGATGAAATCCGTGGACTCGTCATATCTTGCAGAAGAAACAAATTATGCTTACCTGATAATTTCCTTTTCTTCTGATGGAAAGAGTCCACAGCTGCATTCATTACTTTTGGGAAATAATTACCTGGCCACCAGGAGGAGGCAAAGACACCCCAGCCAAAGGCTTAATACTCCTCCCACTCCCCTCATCCCCCAGTCTGTCTGCCGAGGAACAAGGAACAGTAGAAGAAATATCAGGGTGAAAGGTGCCAGAAGAAGAAAAGGACGCCCCACATAAGTTACGGGTGGGGAGCTGTGGACTTTTTCCATCAGAAGAAAAGGAAATTATCAGGTAAGCATAATTTATGTTTTTCTTCTTAAATGGAAAGAGTCCACAGCTGCATTCATTACTTTTGGGAAAACAATACCCAAGCTATAGAGGACACTGAATGCCAAGACGGGAGGGTACAATAGGCGGCCCATACTGAGGGCAGCAGGCCTGAACCTCTACCCAATAAAAAAAAAACACTTCATCTGAAGCCAAGAAAATTTTGAAAGGAAAAGCCCCAAGGACACTGACTTGCAGCTAGTCCAGAAGCCAAACTAGAGAAAGCAAAATGGACTAGACGGAGCCAACAGTCCTCCAGGAGACACCGTCGCCCAACAGACCAAGTCACCCCCCACTAATGAAGGGAACATCAGCCAAAACCCCCAAGGGGACAAGTCAAGGAGATCCGAGGAAACCGAAAGGTCCCCTCCAAAAAAGAACACCTCCAATAGTGAGCCCAATTCACAAAGACCCAAAGGGGCCCAAACAGGAGAGGAAGCCACGCCTAAACCAGCGAAACCAGGGATAAACCTGGGCACAGAGATAGAAAAGACTTCTCTCCAACATCCTGCAAGTACTGAATGCAATCAAAAAAGGCAAAGTCCCCCAGGCGTTGGAAGAAATGTGGAAGAGACCCAGTCGGAAACTACAAGTTGAAGAACCCAGAGCCCATAACGGGACGACACAGAGGGTACTTGCGAGAAGGAAGAAGCAGTCAAGTAAAAAGGAAACTGCAAAAGCAGCCCTCATACAGAGGGCATGCTCCAAGCAACCTAAGCCACCAGACCCACACACAGGTCACTAAAAAAGGGGACACAAAACCTCAATCGAGGCACCCCAAGAAGGAGAGTATACCTTCAGAGCCCGAAGGAAGAGGAAACTCCCTTCTAAAAGCAAAGGAGCAAGTTGAAAAGGAAATCCATATCCTAGCAGACTGAGCTAACAAGATAGATTCAACAAGTCTGCACATCCAGAGGAGACTGCGACCTGAACGCAGCGCCTTAGACCGCACGGCCATCCTGACCTGCAGACCCTCACTCAGCTGGACCAATCCAGCCTCAGGAATCCCTAACCAGGAAACAGAAGAATCCCGAAACTGGTACAGGAACGAGCGTAAGGATAGCATAGCCATCCCCACAGAGTACAGGTACAACCCAACTCCGAAACAGACGACAGGACCATAGATCTAAGGATCTAACAAAAAAGGCCCCACAAGTCTGACTTGGAGCCAGCAAAACCCCAGGGGAAACCCATCCCCTTTTCTGCCTTCCAACCAGGAGAAGCCCCAAGAAAGGGCTCCATATATCCCCTAAAGAAAAGGGATGAGGCCAGAAAGGCAACAACTGTCCTCAAGGCCCGAAGCCAATGGCTAATGGGAGGATAAATCCCCAACACGAATGTCCTAGAGAAGGACCCCCCTACAAGTGGCTCGCCAAGCAGAGACACAGCCAACCCATTCGCCTGCAGAAAAGGGAATCCACAGGTTACACTGGCAAGCTGACCAAGGGAATGCAAAGTAAGGCGCACCAGAAATGGACATCCAGCGCCAGCAGCTGGGTATGAACCAACAACCCTTGAGGCGCAAGTCACAAAGCACCTGGTCTGCTTTGTTGCAAAGAGTAATAAATACTCAAAAAACCTGGTCATCATGACCAGGTCAGATAGATAGAGAAAGGACATAGCCCAAGTTCTCACTACAGTGGAACACCCTGACCAGCCCTGAGATCCAAGACCCAAGACTGGCTCAGGAAAAAGGCCAAGCGAAGCATCAGCAATCGGAAGTCTCAGCAAGAAAAACAGGTCCAGGCACCTAATAGTTCAGGCAACCTTACCCTAAAACTAAACATACCACCTGGCCAAAAAGCCAGACACCAGGGATATGAATGCATATCCAGAGAATCCGGATAGCGAAAAGAACTCGAAAGCCCTGACCCAAAAGAAGGAACCACCCCTAGCGAAGTCCAACGCTCCAAGAAGCAAGGCTATAAGTCCTATGAAGAGACTTCACAAGGCCTCAGGACAACATAAGGGATAACTCGAGTTATAAAAAAAAAAAACCTTCTAGCAGCTCTAAATTCAATTATTCAAAAGTAAATGCAGAAAAAAAAAAAATACTGTACTGCGCCTTTAAATTTCAAAAGCGCAACTATTTTTCTGAAACGTTCAAAAACGTGTTTATAGTAACAAAAATTATTTGGATGTGCCCAAAAACTGTCTAACAGTATTGCATCCACTTGCTGAAATACGATAGACCAATGTAACAATGACTTTAGCAATTAAATTATGTATTATCTTTAATTAGGCCCCTGCACCACGCCACAGCTCTGCTGTGGCACCTACTTGCCCCCGAATGAAACGGCTGCACAGCAGCAAAGGACACTGGGAAGAGACAGGCGCTAAGCCTTCCCAGCTTCGGGAAACCCCAAGCTAAACAAAGTCCGCACAGGGATCAACCATAACCCGGAATACAGATCCCTAAAAGGAGATCCAACTTACCCTGGGACAATGGAAGCAGACCCAAAGGTCTCATCACTCTGAGCTATATCTAGATACACTATAAATAGCATATGCGCACACCTGCAAGGTGCCAAGAGCTGCAGTGGTTTCAAACTGAAAACCCTCCACAGGCTAGACAGCCTAAACTGATACAAGCTGTTGGATCAGGCCCACAAGGGCAATCCAGAGCCCTAAAAACGAAGGCCAAACCGCTCAAACTGCGGCAAAGGGGAATTAAGCCCTCCAACCCTCCACCGCATGGGGGAGGAAACACTATGTTCTGAAGATATCAGATGTCAGATAGAGTGACGCAGCGGAAAAAAACTCTATGACTGAAGGCTATAAGGACTGAAAGAAACCTACCCGCCCTACAGACAACACAGGTCCTCTCGAGTGCTTAGTTGAACATGAAAACCAATGATAACCTGAGTACTCAGCGCTTCTACCGTACTAGCTGAGCAGAACAGCGCCACGTGTCTGAACAGCCACAAGATCGAACGAACCCAACAGGACCAGCCTGCACTTGGGGTCCTATCAGGCAAGCTGCAAAATTCTCCCTCATAGGGGAAAAAAAGAAAACAGACATTATAACATAGGACTAACGTGTCCAAAACAACTTCCAAAGAAGAAAAAAAAATATCGATCCCAGAAGGTCCCCGAAGGAAACAAAACCAAAATAAGACATCCCATCAGATACAAATAATATATAAGGCAACCCGGAGGTTAACGCCAAAAAAGACACAGGCCAAACGGAGCCTTATCTTTCAAAAAACTGGGAAAGATCTCAACCAATGACAATCAGGAGATTACCTCATCCCCACATGTCTAATGAGGTGTACCATTCGAATTAGCAGACTGAAAATCCCCGTATCTGGTAACGATAGGGTCATTCAATAACTGAAAAGTATGTCTGAGCAATACACAAAGGTGCGCAATCCTCTAACAAAAGGCACAACACTCAGGGACAGTTACAACCATGGGGAACTGTAGAGGCCCTCCCAAAGGCGGAAGGCCCGGGACAACAGGGCACGAGCACATTCTCAAATAAATGTCTGGACTCTGCAGACGAACAATCGCCAACATTATGTGGAAGCGAAAACATGCTGCAACCTCCGGGGGGGAACATGCCACCCTGCATGGAGGAATCAAAAACTGGGTAACTCGCATTCGTAGAAGTATGAATTGGTAGGGAACTCGCCTCTCGGAGGACAGGACCCCCAGAGGCAGATGGCTCAGCTGTCCCTTGAATCCCTGAGCCCAAGGAACAAGGCTCTCTAAAATAGTATACGGAACAAAACTGGTTGACATGTGTCAACGAGGCCAATCCGGATTCATCACCGGACCCAGAATCTGAAATCAAAATAGTCTCAGAATCCTCCGTAACTGAATCAGAAATTAGCACAGTCTCAGCATCAGAATCCTCCATTAACTGGTAGAGGATATATAAATATGGACTAAAGTAGTAAAACAAAAATGGCACCTGACACCCACAATGGCTGGGGCACTCACCACCTCCTATGACCAGACCCCTGCGGACTAGAATATTTCCTTCACCACACGGTCGGGAATGCGGAAATGGAAAATGGAACGTAAGCACGCCCGACACAAGGTGAACCATACAGTGCAGAAAATCGCGCCCAACCAAAAGGCTGCGTAACTTCCAAAGGCCTTAATGTTCCAAACCACAAGCCCATAAACATCACACATAAGCAGGTTTAATCACATAAACATGATTATAAACCCCCCTGTTCAATAACCCCCCTCAGGAGATATTAACCCTTAATTCCAAGATACTACAAGAGACTCACTCACTTAGACCCTTATGACATTAGTTAGACCACCAAGGTGGTAGCCTCTCAGGAAAACATTCACATTACAGTACATTGATAAATTAAGTAAAATGAAACGATGTTACCGGAATCTACGCCGTGGAACAGGAACATGGCCTTTCAAGTGTGACGGATAGTAGCATCGCCTCTGCCATGGACTTGAGAGAAGAAAGCAGGCAGCGGCACAAAGTTCGACAACGCTGATTGCTTGAGGAGCTGTTAACATGAGTCGGCATGGGTTCGCAGAAAGACTCTCCCTGCATCTCCGGACTCTAACTTTCATCCAAGCACTCACTGAGAGACTGACAGGACTATTTAAAACTCCTGTCCCATGCAGAAGATTACTACCCTCCATAAGAGACAAAAAAACTAAAATTAAAAATTCTGACACTTCTCTGCCAACCTCCTGGGAGGAAAGGCAAAGAAGGACTGGGGATGAGGGGAGTGGGAGGAGTATTAAATTCTTTGGCTGGGGTGTCTTTGCCTCCTCCTGGTAGCCAGGTTCGTATTTCCCAAAAGTAATGAATGCAGCTGTGGACTTTTTCCATTTAAGGAGAAAATTATAGCAGACATGAGCTTCTTAAAACAAGGGTTTAAATAAAATGAAGGCAGCACCCGAGGGTGAACGCCCAAGAAAAAATGCACTCCAACAGGACCAGCCGATTAGATGCCCAATATCAGAACTGGAACAGATACTTAAAGAAAGAAAAAAAACGATAGAGATTGCTTCATCCCCACACGTCTAATCCAGTTTGCCGTCCAGCACAGAAGACCGAGGATCCCTCGGCCCAGTAGGGCTGGAATCCTCCAACACCAAGAAACATGACTTAATAAAACACAAAGACGTGCCAGTCTATAACGGAAGGCAAAATGTTCCCCCGCCAGGTCGATGGCCGACCCTGGCCCCGAGGGTGGGGCCTCTGAAGCTTTAGAGGCCATCGCTTCCCCAGAACGTCTAACTGACAAGCCACCTTCCAGAAAAGGAGTAAAGGCCATAGGGATACCTGCTTGCGCAGCAAAAGAAGGTTCTGGGACACACGCCTCCCGGGACATGGGATCCTCAGGGGCGGATGGCTCAACGCACTGTAAATTCCCTGATACGGGAGAAGAGAGTACTCTAGAACGGCAATCGGAACATAACTGATGGGCATGGATAACCCTGGCCATTTCATACTCTTCGCAAGACGTGTACTTCGAAATGGAGATATCCGTCTCCAAAAAAATCAGAATCCTCCATAACTTGGAGATTGCAATTATGGGCAAACACTAACGGCACCTTACACCTCCAATGGCTGGTGCACTCACCACCTCCTGCTGTGAACCAGACAACTTACAAACAGACTCTCTCCGTCGCCACTCGGTCAATGTGTGGAAATGGAATAAACGTGACCACATCAGGTCACGAGGTGCATCGTGTAAGCCAAAAAAAAACCCAGAGCCAGTCCCTAGGACCATGCAAAAAGATGAGGTAAGGCATTATGTCCGAAAAGCCATGAGCCCAAGTATCACTACACAATAGCAGACAAAATCACATAACAAACATGATTACAGTCCCCCCTGTTAAATAAACCCCCTCAGGAGATATATCTCCTGAGGGGGTTTATTTAACAGGGGGGATTCACATATTGAAATAAAATGAAACAATCTTACCGGAATCTAAGCCGTGGAACAGGAACACGGCCTTTCAAGTGTGACAGATAGTAGCCTCACTTCTGAGATGGACTTGAGTGAATAAAGGCAGGCAGCGAAACTCATCAACGCTGATTGCCCAAGGAGCTGTTAATATGAGTCGGAATGGTTTAGCAGAAAGACTCTCCCTGCATCTCCGGACTCTAACTTTCACTGATTCTCTCACTGAGAGGCTGACAGGATTACTTAGAACTCCAGTCCCATTTCAGTACTACCCTCGATGAGATCTTCAATCTCTCGACACTTCTCTGTCAACCTCCTGAGACGAAAGGCAAAGAATGACTGGGGGATGAGGGAAGTGGGGGAGGTATTTAAGCCTTTGGCTAGGGTGTCTTTGCCTCCTCCTGGTGGCCAGGTTCTGAATTCCCAAAAGTAATGAATGCAGCTGTGGACTCTTCCCGTTTAAGAAGAAAAAACCACCCCAAAATATAAAAAACCTAATCTATAATAAACTACCAAGGGCCTTTTGTAGGGCATTGCCCTAAAGTTAACAGCTTTTTTGCAAAAAAATAAAAACAAACACCCCCTAACATTACAACCCCCCACCCCCTAAACCAACAAAATTAAAATAAAACGAATTTACCCATTTCCCCCGAAACAGGCATTTGTATGGGCATTGCCCTTAAAAGGGTCGTTTAGGTTAATTTTTATTTTGTGGGTTTGGGGCATAAGGGTTTGTAATGTTAGGTGTTTGTTTTTATTTTTTCCAAAAGAGCTGTTAAGTTTAGGGCAATGCCCTACAAAAGGCCCTTTTAAGGGCCCTTGGTAGTTTATTATAGATTCGTTTTTTTTTTTATTTTGGGGTGTTTTTTTCTGTTTTTTAAACGGGGTATTAGAATAGGAATAATTTTTATTGTTTTGGATAATTTTGTTTGTTATTTTTTTGTAATGGTAGTTTTTTTATTTTTTGTAATTACAGTGTTTATTATTTTTTGTAATTGTAGTTTTAATTTTTTTTGTAATCTTAGTATTTTGTATGTTTAGTAATGTTAGGTTTTATCAGTGTAAGTTTAGGTTTTATTTTTATTTCACAGGTAAGTTTGTATTTATTTTTAAATAGGTAGTTAATAATTGTAACTTTAATTTAGGTCTATTTTAATTATGCTAAAGTTAAGGAGTGTTAATATAGTTTAATTTAGGTTGTTGAGATGTGGGGGCGGCAGTTTAGGGGTTAAAATGTTTAGTAAGTGTTGGTGATGTGGGTGTATGGCAGTTTAGGGGTTAAAAGGTTTAGTGTTGCGGAACTGCGGTTTAGGAGTTAATAGGTTTAGTTAGTGTTGGTGATGTGAGGGGGGCGGATAAGGGGTTAATAGGTTTATTTATTGTTTTAGTGTCTGCGATATCGGGGAACTGCAGTTTAGGGATTAATAGGTTTAGTTAGTGTCGGCGATGTCAGGGAACTGCGGTTTAGGGATTAATAGGTTTAGTTAGTGTCGGCGATGTCAGGGAACTGCGGTTTAGGGGTTAATAGGTTTAGTTAGTGTCGGCGATGTTGGGGAACTGCAGTTTAGGGGTTTGGGAATGGCGGTTTAGGGGGTAATAGGTTTATTTAGTGTTTTGGGAATGGCGGTTTAGGGGTTAATAGGTTCATTTAGTGCTTTGGGAATGGCGGTTTAGGGGTTAATAGGTTCATTTAGTGTTTTAGTTTGTGTCGGCGATGTGGGGGAACTGCGGTTTAGTGGTTAATAGGTTTAGTTAGTGTCGGCGATGTCGGGGAATGGCGTTTTAGGGGGTTAATAGCTTTATTTAGTGATTCTATCAAGGGGTCATGATCTCAAGCTGAAGGGTAGTAGATTCAGGAGTAATTTGAGGAAGCACTTCTTTACAGAAAGAGTGATTGATTTATGAAATAAACTTCCTCAAGAGGTAGTAATGACAAACATTGTGGGGGACTTTAAAAATGAATGGGACAAGCTTATGATTTATGGCTATCCTACGAACTAGATAAGTTTATACTGTTAGGTAATATCGGGCAGACTTGCTGGGCCTATGGCTCTTATCTGCCGTCAATATCTATGTTTCTTTTTAGTTAGTGTCAGCGATGTCGGAAACATGTGGTTTAGATTAGAACAATGACAAATTCTGAATATGAATAAAGAATGGATCTGAAAATTCAGGAAACTGATTTATTCACTTTAGGAATTTTTTGAGATTTTAGTTATGGTGCGGATTCGGAAATTTGGATTCGTTCAATTCTCTGAATCAGCCAAAATTCGGCCGAATACGAAATTTGGCGTAAACGAATTGCACATGTCTAAAGAAACAGACCCCTAGATTTAGAGTTTGGCGTTAGCCATAAAAAGCAACGTTAAGGGGTCCTAACGCTGCTTTTTAACGCCCGCTAGTATTTAGAGTCAGACAGGAAAGGGTCTACCGCTCACTTTCTTTCCGCGACTCGACGCTACCGCAGATCCCCTTACGTCAATTGCGTATCCTATCTTTTCAATGGGATTTGCCTAATGCCGGTATTACGAGTCTTGGAAGAAGTGAGCGGTACAGCCTCTACCGCCAAAAAAAGTCAGTAGTTAAGAGTTTTATGGACTAACGCCGAAACATAAAGCTCTTAACTACAGTGCTATAAAGTACACTAACACCCATAAACTACCTATGGACCCCTAAACCGAGGCCCCCCACATCGCAAACACTAAAATTAAATTATTTAACCCCTAATCTGTCGGACACCGCCGCCACCTACATTATACCTATGAACCCCTAATCTGCTGTCCCTAACATCGCCGACACCTACATTATATTTATTAACCCCTAATCTGCCCCCCCCAACTTTGCCGCCACCTAACTACAATTATTAACCCCTAATCTGCCGACTGGACATCGCTGCCACTATAATAAATGTATTTTATTTTAGGATTTATATTTATTTTACAGGCAAGTTTATATTTATTTTAACTAGGTACAATAGTTATTAAATAGTTATTAACTATTTAATAACTACCTAGCTAAAATAAATACAAATATACCTGTAAAATAAACCCTAACCTAAGTTACAATTACAACTAACACTACACTATAATTAAAATCATTAACTAAACTACCTACAATTAAATACAATTAAATTAAATAAACTAAATTACAGAAAATAAAAAAGAAATTACAAGAAGTTTAAACTAATTAAACCTAATCTAAGCACTCTAATAAAATAAAAAAGCCCCCCAAAATAATAAAATGCCCTACCCTATCCTAAATTACAAAGTAATCGGCTCTTTTACCAGCCCTTAAAAGGGCTTTTTGCGGGGCATTGCCCCAAAGTAATCAGCTCTTTTACCTGTAAATAAAAATACAATACCACCCCCCAACATTACAACCCACATACCCCTACTATTAAACCCACCCAAACCCCCCTTAAAAAGACCTAACACTAACCCCCTGAAGATCTCCCTACCTTGAGTTGTCTTCACTCAGCCGAGCCGAATTCTTCATCCAAGCGGGGCAAGAAGAGGTTCTCCAACCGGTAGAAGTCTTCACCCAAGCGGAGCCGAGCCATCTTCCATCCAGCCGACGCGGAGCCATCCTCTTCAACCGACGGACCGACGACGAATGGCGGTTCCTTTAAGGGACGTCATCCAAGATGGCGTCCCTCGAATTCCGATTGGCTGATAGGATTCTATCTATAGGATCCAATCAGCCAATCGGATTGACCTTGCATTCTATTGGCTGATCGGATGAAGACTTCTACCGGATGGAGGACCTCTTCTTGCCCCACTTGGATGAAGACTTCTACCGGATGGAGGACCTCTTCTTGCCCCGCTTGGATGAAGAATTTGGCTCGGCTGAGTGAAGACAACTCAAGGTAGGGAGATCTTTAGGGGGTTAGTGTTAGGTTTTTTTAAGGGGGGTTTGGGTGGGTTTTAGAGTAGGGGTATGTGGGTGGTGGGTTGTAATGTTGGGGGGTATTGTATTTTTATTTACAGGTAAAAGAGCTGATTACTTTTGGGCAATGCCCTGCAAAAAGCCCTTTTAATGGCTGGTAAAAGGGGCTGATTACTTTGTAATTTAGGATAGGGTAGGACATTTTATTATTTTGGGGGGCTTTTTTATTTTATTAAGGGGCTTAGATTAGGTGTAATTAGTTTAAACTTCTTGTAAAAAAAATTATTTTCTGTAATTTAGTGTTTGTTTTTGTAATATAGTTTAGTTTATTTAATTGTATTTTATTTTAGATAATTGTAGGTAATTTATTTAATTAATTAATTGATAGTGTAGTGTTAGGTGTATTTGTAACTTAGGTTAGGATTTATTGTACAGGTAATTTTGTAATTATTTTAACTAGGTAGCTATTAAATAGTTATTAACTATTTAATAGCTATTGTACCTAGTTAAAAACATAATTTATGCTTACCTGATAAATTCCTTTCTTCTGTAGTGTGATCAGTCCACGGGTCATCATTACTTCTGGGATATTACTCCTCCCCAACAGGAAGTGCAAGAGGATTCACCCAGCAGAGCTGCATATAGCTCCTCCCCTCTACGTCACTCCCAGTCATTCGACCAAGGACCAACGAGAAAGGAAAAGCCAAGGGTGAAGTGGTGACTGGAGTATAAATTAAAAAATATTTACCTGCCTTAAAAACAGGGCGGGCCGTGGACTGATCACACTACAGAAGAAAGGAATTTATCAGGTAAGCATAAATTATGTTTTCTTCTGTTAAGTGTGATCAGTCCACGGGTCATCATTACTTCTGGGATACCAATACCAAAGCAAAAGTACACGGATGACGGGAGGGATAGGCAGGCTCTCTATACAGAAGGAACCACTGCCTGAAGAACCTTTCTCCCAAAAATAGCCTCCGATGAAGAAAAAGTGTCAAATTTGTAAAATTTGGAAAAAGTATGAAGCGAAGACCAAGTTGCAGCCTTGCAAATCTGTTCAACAGAGGCCTCATTCTTGAAGGCCCAAGTGGAAGCCACAGCTCTAGTAGAATGAGCTGTAATTCTTTCAGGAGGCTGCTGTCCAGCAGTCTCATAAGCTAAACGAATTATGCTACGAAGCCAAAAAGAAAGAGAGGTAGCGGAAGCTTTTTGACCTCTCCTCTGCCCAGAGTAAATGACAAACAGAGAAGACGTTTGTCGAAATTCCTTAGTTGCCTGTAAGTAAAATTTTAGAGCACGGACTACATCCAGGTTGTGCAGTAGACGTTCCTTCTTTGAAGAAGGATTTGGGCATAAAGAAGGAACAACAATCTCTTGATTGATATTCCTGTTAGTAACTACCTTAGGTAAGAACCCAGGTTTAGTACGCAGGACTACCTTATCCGAATGAAAAATCAAATAAGGAGAATCACAATGTAAGGCTGATAATTCAGAGACTCTTCGAGCCGAGGAAATAGCCATTAAAAATAGAACTTTCCAAGATAACAACTTTATATCAATGGAATGAAGGGGTTCAAACGGAACGCCCTGTAAAACATTAAGAACAAGGTTTAAACTCCATGGTGGAGCAACAGTTTTAAACACAGGCTTAATCCTGGTCAAAGCCTGACAAAAAGCCTGGACGTCAGGAACTTCTGACAGACGTTTGTGTAACAGAATGGACAGAGCTGAGATCTGTCCCTTTAATGAACTAGCAGATAAACCCTTTTCTAAACCTTCTTGTAGAAAAGACAATATCCTAGGAATCCTAACCTTACTCCAAGAGTAACCTTTGGATTCACACCAATATAGGTATTTACGCCATATCTTATGGTAAATCTTTCTGGTAACAGGTTTCCTAGCCTGTATTAAGGTATCAATAACTGACTCAGAAAACCCACGTCTTGATAAAATCAAGCGTTCAATTTCCAAGCAGTCAGCTTCAGAGAAGTTAGATTTTGATGTTTGAAGGGACCCTGTATCAGAAGGTCCTGCTTCAGAGGTAGAGACCAAGGTGGACAGGATGACATGTCCACCAGGTCTGCATACCAAGTCCTGCGTGGCCACGCAGGTGCTATTAGAATCACTGATGCTCTCTCTTGTTTGATTCTGGCAATCAATCGAGGAAGCAACGGGAAGGGTGGAAACACGTAAGCCATCCTGAAGTCCCAAGGTGCTGTCAGAGCATCTATCAGGACTGCTCCTGGATCCCTGGATCTGGACCCGTAACGAGGAAGCTTGGCGTTCTGTCGAGACGCCATGAGATCTATCTCTGGTTTGCCCCAACGTCGCAGTATTTGGGCAAAGACCTCCGGATGAAGTTCCCACTCCCCCGGATGAAAAGTCTGACGACTTAAGAAATCCGCCTCCCAGTTCTCCACTCCCGGGATGTGGATTGCTGACAGGTGGCAAGAGTGAGACTCTGCCCAGAGAATTATCTTTGATACTTCCATCATAGCTAGGGAGCTTCTTGTCCCTCCCTGATGGTTGATGTAAGCAACAGTCGTGATGTTGTCCGACTGAAACCTGATGAACCCCCGAGTTGTCAACTGGGGCCAAGCCAGGAGGGCATTGAGAACTGCTCTCAATTCCAGAATGTTTATTGGCAGGAGACTCTCCTCCTGACTCCATTGTCCCTGAGCCTTCAGAGAATTCCAGACGGCACCCCAACCTAGAAGGCTGGCGTCTGTTGTTACAATTGTCCAGTCTGGTCTGCTGAACGGCATCCCCCTGGACAGATGTGGCCGAGAAAGCCACCATAGAAGAGAATTTCTGGTCTCTTGATCCAGATTCAGAGAAGGGGATAAGTCTGAGTAATCCCCATTCCACTGACTTAGCATGCACAGTTGCAGTGGTCTGAGGTGTAAGCGTGCAAAGGGTACTATGTCCATTGCCGCTACCATTAAGCCGATTACCTCCATGCATTGAGCCACTGACGGGTGTTGAATGGAATGTAGGGTGCGGCAAGCACTTTGAAGTCTTGTTAGCCTGTCCTCTGTCAGGTAAATCTTCATTTCTACAGAATCTATAAGAGTCCCCAGGAAGGGAACTCTTGTGAGTGGAACGAGTGAACTCTTCTTTTCGTTCACCTTCCATCCATGTGACCTTAGAAATGCCAGCACTAACTCTGTATGAGACTTGGCAGTTTGAAAGCTTGAAGCTTGTATCAGAATGTCGTCTAGGTATGGAGCTACCGAGATTCCCCGCGGTCTTAGTACCGCCAGAAGAGCACCCAGAACCTTTGTGAAGATTCTTGGAGCTGTAGCCAATCCGAATGGAAGAGCCACAAACTGGTAATGCCTGTCTAGGAAGGCAAACCTTAG
Organism: Bombina bombina; assembly: GCF_027579735.1. Classification (NCBI taxonomy): domain Eukaryota; kingdom Metazoa; phylum Chordata; class Amphibia; order Anura; family Bombinatoridae; genus Bombina; species Bombina bombina. The sequence continues at coordinate 514,445,474 of NC_069505.1, read as the reverse complement.
GTACCGATAATGATCTTTGTGAATCGGTATGTGAAGGTAAGCATCTTTTAAATCTACAGTGGTCATGTACTGACCCTCTTGGATCATAGGTAAAATTGTCCGAATAGTCTCCATCTTGAACGATGGAACTCTTAGGAATTTGTTTAGGATCTTTAAGTCCAGGATTGGTCTGAAAGTTCCCTCTTTTTTGGGAACCACAAACAGATTTGAGTAAAACCCCTGTCCCTGTTCCGATCGTGGAACTGGATGGATTACTCCCATTAACAAGAGCTCTTGTACGCAGCGTAGAAACGCCTCTTTCTTTGTCTGGATTGTTGACAATCTTGACAGATGAAATCTCTCTCTTGGAGGAGAGTATTTGAAGTCCAGAAGGTATCCCTGAGATATTATCTCTAGCGCCCAGGGATCCTGGACATCTCTTGCCCAAGCCTGGGCGAAGAGAGAAAGTCTGCCCCCCACTAGATCCGATCCCGGATCGGGGGCCCTCAATTCATGCTGTTTTAGGGGCAGCAGCAGGTTTTCTGGCCTGCTTGCCCTTGTTCCAGGACTGGTTAGGTTTCCAGCCTTGTCTGTAGCGAGCAACAGCTCCTTCCTGTTTTGGTGCAGAGGAAGTTGATGCTGCTCCTGCTTTGAAATTACGAAAGGAACGAAAATTAGACTGTCTAGCCTTAACTTTGGCTTTGTCCTGAGGCAGGGCATGGCCTTTACCTCCTGTAATGTCAGCGATAATCTCTTTCAACCCGGGCCCGAATAAGGTCTGCCCTTTGAAAGGAATATTAAGCAATTTAGACTTAGAAGTAACATCAGCTGACCTGGATTTTAGCCACAGCGCCCTGCGTGCCTGAATGGCGAATCCTGAATTCTTCGCCGTAAGTTTAGTAAGATGTACTACGGCCTCCGAAATGAATGAATTAGCTAGTTTAAGGACTCTAAGCCTGTCCGTAATGTCGTCCAGAGTAGCTGAACCAATGTTCTCTTCCAGAGACTCAATCCAGAATGCCGCTGCAGCCGTGATCGGCGCAATGCATGCAAGGGGTTGCAATATAAAACCTTGTTGAACAAACATTTTCTTAAGGTAACCCTCTAACTTTTTATCCATTGGATCTGAAAAAGCACAGCTATCCTCCACCGGGATAGTGGTACGCTTAGCTAAGGTAGAAACTGCTCCCTCCACCTTAGGGACCGTTTGCCATAAGTCCCTTGTGGTGGCGTCTATTGGAAACATTTTTCTAAATATCGGAGGGGGTGAGAACGGCACACCGGGTCTATCCCACTCCTTAGTAACAATTTCAGTAAGTCTCTTAGGTATAGGAAAAACCTCAGTACTCGTCGGTACCGCAAAATATTTATCCAACCTACACATTTTCTCTGGTATTGCAACTGTGTTACAATCATTCAGAGCCGCTAACACCTCCCCTAGTAATACACGGAGGTTTTCCAGTTTAAATTTAAAATTTGAAATATCTGAATCCAGTCTGTTTGGATCAGAACCGTCACCCACAGAATGAAGCTCTCCGTCCTCATGTTCTGCCACCTGTGACGCAGTGTCTGACATGGCCCTAATATTATCAGCGCACTCTGTTCTCACCCCAGAGTGATCACGCTTACCTCTTAGTTCTGGTAATTTAGCCAAAACCTCAGTCATAACAGTAGCCATATCCTGTAATGTGATTTGTAATGGCCGCCCAGATGTACTCGGCGCTACAATATCACGCACCTCCCTCTGAGCGGGAGATGTAGGTACTGACACGTGAGGCGAGTTAGTCGGCATAACTCTCCCCTCGTTGTTTGGTGAAATTTGTTCAATTTGTACAGATTGACTTTTATTTAAAGTAGCATCAATACAGTTAGTACATAAATTTCTATTGGGCTCCACTTTGGCATTGCAACAAATGACACAGGTATCATCCTCTGAATCAGACATGTTTAACACACTAGCAAATAAACTTGCAACTTGGAAATACAATTCAATTAGAATAATATTAAAACGTACTGTGCCTTTAAGAAGCACAGAAGATCTATGACAGTTGAAAATTAATAAATTGAAACAGTTATAGCCTCAATCCTTGTAAACAACACAACTTTAGCAAAGGTTTCATCCCATTAGCAAAGATAACAAATTCTGAAAGCAGGAAACAAATTACAGAATAAACGTTTTTTTATCTCAGTCAAACTACAATTCTCACAGCTCTGCTGAGAGAAATTACCTCCCTCAAAATAAGTTTTGAAGACCCCTGAGCTCTGTAGAGATGAACCGGATCATGCAGGGAATACAATGAGTTGCTGACTGAAATATTTGATGCGTAGTAAAAGCGCCAAAAAACGGCCCCTCCCCCTCACACACAGCAGTGAGGGAGAACAGAAACTGTCAGAAAACAGATTAAGCAACTGCCAAGTGGAAAAATAGTGCCCAAACATTTATTCACTCAGTACCTCAGTAAATGAAAACGATTTTACATTCCAGCAAAAACGTTAAACATAATCTCTAGTTATTAAACAGCTTTATGTATTTCTTACAGTGTAATTCTAGTGAAGTACCATTCCCCAGAATACTGAAGTGTAAAGTATACATACATGACATTATATCGGTATGGCAGGATTTTCTCATCAATTCCATTGTCAGAAAATAAAAGCTGCTACATACCTCTATGCAGATTCATCTGCCCGCTGTCCCCTGATCTGAAGTTTACCTCTCCTCAGATGGCCGAGAAACAGCAATATGATCTTAACTACTCCGGCTAAAATCATAACAAAAACTCTGGTAGATTCTTCTTCAAACTCTGCCAGAGAGGTAATAACACACTCCGGTGCTATTTTAAAATAACAAACTTTTGATTGAAGATATAAAACTAAGTATAATCACCATAGTCCTCTCACACATCCTATCTAGTCGTTGGGTGCAAGAGAATGACTGGGAGTGACGTAGAGGGGAGGAGCTATATGCAGCTCTGCTGGGTGAATCCTCTTGCACTTCCTGTTGGGGAGGAGTAATATCCCAGAAGTAATGATGACCCGTGGACTGATCACACTTAACAGAAGAAATAAATACAAAGTTGCCTGTAAAATAAATATAAATCCTAAAATAGCTACAATGTAATTATTAGTTATATTGTACATATATTAGGGTTTATTTTATAGGTAAGTATTTAGTTTTAAATAGGAATAATTTATTTAATTATAGTAAATTTATTTTGTTAAATTTAAATTATATTTAAGTTAGGGGGGTATTAGGGTTAGACTTGGGTTTAGGGGTTAATAACATTATTATAGTAGCGGCGACGTTGGGGGTCAAAGATTAGGGTTTCATAATTGTAGGTAGGTGGCGGCGATGTTAGGGAGGGCAGATTAGGGTTTAATATAATTTATTATAGTGTTTGCGAGGCGGGAGTGTGGCTGTTTAGGGGTTAATACATTTATTATAGTGGCGGCTATGTCCGGTCGGCAGATTAGGGGTTAATAAGTGTAGGTAGGTGGCGGCGACATTGGGGCGGAAGATTAGGAGTTAATTAATATAATATAGGTGTCGCCGATGTTGGGGGCAGCAGATTAGGGGTTCATAGGGATAATGTAGGTGGCGGTGGTGTCCGGAGTGGCAGGTTAGGGGTTAATAATATAATGCAGGTGTCAATAAGTGTAAGGTTAGGGGTGTTTAGACTCTGGGTTCATGTTAGGGTGTTAGGTGTAGACTTAGAAAGTGTTTCCCCATAGGAAACAATAGGGCTGCGTTAGGAGCTGAACGCTGCTTTTTTGCAGGTGTTAGGTTTTTTTTCAGCCAGCTCAGCCCCATTGTTTCCTATAGGGATATTGTACACGAGCACATTTTTCCAGCTTACCGCTACCTGTAAGCAACGCTGGTATTGAGGGTTGAAGTGGCGCTAAATTATGCTCAACGCTCACTTTACTGAGGCTAACGCAGCCATTCAGACAACTCATAATACCAGCGTTGTCTTAAGGGTGCGCTGGGAAAAAAAAGGAGCGTTAGCACCGCAGGTCTTTACCGACAAAACTCTAAATCTAGGCGAGATTGTGTTAAAAACAGAAAAAGGATTGTGACACCTTTTAATAGACCAACAAAATAGTTTTGTTTATTCCTTAAGTTTTAAAGATCTCACAGGTCTCTGAAATGTATCACAATCTACTAAATATTAAAACAGGAAACATCTTACTTGTTTTGCTATTTTCCAAAATAAGCACTTAGAAATTCTCAGTGTAGCCAATGCATTTAGTGAGATAAGTTAAGCTGAAATTACAGAAATTTTACTGCAACATGATTTTGCAGCAAAAGTCCATTGGCAAAAACTGACTGCAGTTAGATCAGGTGTCTCCTAGCCACCACATCAAAGGAAGCTCCTCCTTTGCCTTACAGTACCCCATGTGGGGCTGTGACAGGAAGTAATGGAACCTGTACAAATGAAATTAAACAATACATATTGAAGAGATTTTTATTATGAATAAACCACTGTTTCGTGTTTTTTTTTTTTAACAACAACAATAACACAGACTGTTTTATATCCCTTTTTTATATGTTTAAAATATCCAGTTAATTAAAATATAAGATTTAATAAGGCCATCTATTAAGTCAAGCACACAATTTGACTATCTCCTATAGGTGATGAATACTGCTAAAATAATAAAAAAACATCATTGAATTATCTTCTAGCATATTTCTAGCTTCACTCTTCTACTTTATTTAAAGGGACACTAGTCAAAATTAAATTTTCATGATTCAGATAGATCATGCAGTTTTAAGAGACTTTCCAATTTACTTCCACTATTCAATCTTGCAGTCTTTTATACACATACTTTCTGAGGCATCAGATCCTACATGCAAGATCTCAGTGTATACTATGTGAGTCTGTTATTGGCTGATGGCTGTCATGGGGCCAGAAAATTAAAGTAAATGTTAAATATGACGGAAAAACATAATTTATGTAAGAACTTCCCTGATAAATTCATTTCTTTCATATTGGCATGAGCTAGTGACATATGGGGCATACAATCCTTCAAGGAGGGGCAAAGTTTCCCAAACCTCAAAATTCCTATAAATACACCCCTCACCCCACCATCAATTCAGTTAAACAAATAGGCAAGTAGAGGGGTGATAAAGAAAGGAGTAAAAAGCATTAACAAAGGGATTTTAAAATAATTGTGCTTTATACAAAAAATCATAACCACCATAAAAAAAGGTGGGTTTCATGGACTCTTGCCAATATGAAAGAAATTAATTTATCAGGTAAGTTCTTACATAAATTATGGTTTTCTTTCATGTAATTGGCAAGAGTCCATGAGCTAGTGACATATGGGATAGCAATACCCAAGATGTGGAACTCCACAGAAGAGTCACTAGAGAGGGAGGGACAAAATAATAACAGCCATTTTACGCTGAAAAAAATTAATCCACAACCCAAAATAGAAGTTTATTCTCATAATAAAAAGAAAAAAACTTAAACATAAGCAGAGGAATCAAACTGAAACAGCTGCCTGAAAAACGTTTCTACCAAAAACTGCTTCAGAAGAAGCAAATATATAAAAACGATAGAATTTAGTAAATGTATGCAAAGACGACCAAGTTGCTGCATTGAATTCATTCTTAAAAGTCCATGAAGTGGAGACTGATCTAGTATAATGAGCTGTAATTCTCTGAGGCGGGGCCTGACCTGACTCCAAATAAGCCTGATGTCAGGGTGCCAGGAATCAGACTGAGACAAGAAGTGCAAAAATAATCACACCTTATTAATAGCAAAAAATAAAAAGTCCACAAGTCAAATAAGCCAGAAATCAAAAACCAGAGCTGGAAGTCAGACGAGCCGAGTCAGGAGCCAAAGCGAGTAGTCAGACGAGCCGGAATCAGGAACAAGGAAAACAGCAGGGTCAGGAACAAGCCAGGGATCAGGAACCAGGAGGGACGTCACATAGCCAGGTAATATACAGGAGCTCTCACAAACAGGTCTGAGACAACGCAAAGGCAAAGCATACTGAACAGAGGCCCTTTAAATAATAAGTGATGACATCACAATTCTGAGACTGCATCCTGTCTCACATGGATGATGCACACCAGTCTGGCCATAAAAGGAAGTGCAGGAAATGAGAAGCATCCCCCACAATGCACCATAGTATGCAAGAGAGGCGAGTAAAATGGCTGCCAGCAGCACATGGCAAACAAAACAGGTAAAAACCCTGACAGTACCCTCCCCTCAACGACCCCTCCTCCGCGGGAGGACAAAAGGCTTATTGGGGAAACGGGTATTTAAGGCACGGAGGAGGGCGGGAGCATGAACATCAGACGAAGGAACCAATGGATTTGCGGATGATCCCCCGCGACAGAGCATCGGCAACATACTCCTCCATAGAGCAATTCTCCCCAACAGACAGAGGGTAAACCCGGCCCCAAGGAGGAATGGCTCCAGGTTGCAGGTCTACGGCACAATCGTAAAACCGGTGAGGAGGCAACGTACCGGCACGCACCTTGTCAAAAACGTCTAGGAACTCTCGGTACTCCTCTGGCAATTGAGATACAGAGGACGTGCACAAGACTTTAACTGGTTTCCGAAGACAAGTAGAAATACATTGCAGAGACCACGACAAAATTTCGGACCTGCGCCAATCAAGACTGGGATTGTGCTTTTGGAGCCAGGGATAACCCAGAACAACCGGAAAATGCAGAGAGTTTATCACCTGGAACTGGAGGGTTTCAAAATGGAGAGCACCAACAGTCATGGATAACGGAGCAGTTTCGTGAGTAAAGAGTATGGGCTGGAAGGGGCCTGACATCAATGGCCTCAATAGCAAGCGGAACGGACCGAGGCAAAACAGGAATGGAGTGTTTTGATACAAAAGCACTGTCAATGAAATATCCTGCAGCACCGGAGTCAACAAGAGCCTGGGTGACTATGGAGGTGTCCACCCAGGAATGGACAACCGTGACCAAAGGTTTCTCCTTTAGTGGTTCTGGGGACGAGGATAAACTACCCAAGGTCTGCCCCCGACAGGACCTTAGGTGTGAGCGTTTCCCGGCCGTGTAGGACAAGACTTCAAAAGGTGGCCCTGTAACCCACAATAGAGGCAGAGCCCCTCCCTCCCTCCTCCTAAAGGCCCTCTCCGCCGTGGAGAGACGCGTTTATCCCAACTGCATCGGCTCAGCAGTACCTGGTGACTCAGGACCAGGAGGCAAGGGAGGCATGGGTGGGAATGAACACGTAGGAGACAACGGAACAGGAGGCTTCCGCAAGTGCTCATTGAAAGAGGGCCTCTCACTTAGTCTGATGTCAATTAGGATCAAAAAAGACACCAATGCCTCAAGATTCTCTGGTAAATCTCTGGCAGCAACTTCGTCTTTAATCGCATCAGAGAGCCCATGAAAGAAGGCGGCAACAAGGGCTTCATTGTTCCAACCTACCTCTGCGGCAAGTGTACGGAACTCAATGGCATACTGAGCAACAGATCTTGTACCTTGCTGAATGGACATGAGTTGTTTAGCAGCAGAGGAGGAGCGAGCCGGAACATCAAATACCTTTCGAAAGGAGACCACAAATTCAGGGTAATTTGAAATCACAGGTTTATTAGTCTCCCACAAGGGATTAGCCCAGGCAAGAGCTGTGTCAGAGAGTAACGAGATGAGAAATCCCACCTTAGCTCTGTCAGAGGGAAACACCTGAGGTAACATCTCAAAGTAAATGCCCACCTAGTTCAAAAACCCTCTGCACTGATTAGGATCGCCTTCATATCGCTAAAGTGGAAGTGCAGAACCGGACATGCTCCTGGTAGGACTAGGTGCAGCAGCGGAAACAGGAGCAGCCATAACTTGCGGGACATTTTGGTCCAAATGTGCAGTGCAAGTCAGCAGGGTTTGCAGGGCTAGTGCAAATTGATCCAAGCGGTGATCCTGTTCATCCATCCTGGAAATTATGGCAGGTAAAGGTTGATTATCAGCACCATCAGGAGTCGTGGCCTTTGCGTAATTTCAGGGTGCCAGGAATCAGACTGAGACGAGAAGTGCAAAAATAATCACACCTTATTAATAGCAAAAAATAATAAAAAGTCCACAAGTCAAATAACAAGCCAGGAATCAAAAACCAGAGCTGGAAGTCAGATGAGCCGAGTCAGGAGCCAAAGCAAGTAGTCAGACGAGCCGGAATCAGGAACAAGGAAAACAGCAGAGTCAGGAACAAGCCAGGTAATATACAGGAGCTCTCACAAACAGGTCTGAGACAACGGAAAGGCAAAGAATACTGAACAGAGGCCCTTTAAATAAGTGATGACATCACAATTCTGAGACTGCATCCTGTCTCACATGGATGATGCACACCAGTCTGGCCATAAAAAGACTTGCAGGAAATGAGCAGCATCCCCCACAATGCACCATAGTCTGCAAGAGAGGTGAGTAAAATGGCTGCCAGCAGCACATGGCAAACAAAACAGGTAAAAACCCTGACACCTGATGAATCAAAAGCCTTCTGACCTTTCCTAGAACTAGAAAACTGGACATCCGAACAAGATCCGCATACCAAAACCTGTGAGGCCCTGCTGGAGCTACCAGCAACACAAACGACTGTTCCATGATGATTTTGAAGATCACTCTTGGAAGAAGAACTAGAGGCGGGAAAATATAAGCAGGTTGGTAACACCAATTAACTGTTAACGCATCCACCGCTTCCGCATAAGGATCCCTGGACCTGGACAGGTACCTGGATAGTTTCTTGTTTAGATGGGAAGCCATCAGATCTATTTCTGGAAGAGCCCACATCTGAACAATCTGAGAAATTACATCTGGATGGAGCGACCACTCCCCCGGATGTAAAGTCTGATGGCTGAGATAATCCGCTTCCCAATTGTCTATACCTGGGATATGAACCACAGACATTAGACAGGAGCTGGATTCTGCCCAAGCAAGTATCTTTCACAGCTTGGGGACTATGAGTCCCACCCTGATGATTGACATATGCCACAGTTGTGATTTTGTCTGTCTGAAAACAAATGAACGGTTCTTTTTTCAACAGAGGCCAAACCAAAAGAGCCCTGAAAATAGCATGGCGTTCTAAAAACAAAATTTATGCTTACCTGATAAATTTCTTTCTCTTGTGTTGTATCCAGTCCACGGGTTCATCCATTACTTGTGGGATATTCTCCTTCCCAACAGGAAGTTGCAAGAGGACACCCACAGCAGAGCTGTCTATATAGCTCCTCCCCTAACTGCCACCCCCAGTCATTCGACCGAAGACAAGCAAGAAAAAGGAGAAACTATAGGGTGCAGTGGTGACTGTAGTTTAAAAATAAAAAACACCTGCCTTAAAATGACAGGGCGGGCCGTGGACTGGATACACCACAAGAGAAAGAAATTTATCAGGTAAGCATAAATTTTGTTTTCTCTTGTAAAGGTGTATCCAGTCCACGGGTTCATCCATTACTTGTGGGATACCAATACCAAAGCTTTAGGACACGGATGAAGGGAGGGACAAGGCAGGAAATTAAACGGAAGGCACCACTGCCTGTAAGACCTTTCTCACAAAAATAGCCCCCGAGAAAGCAAAAGTATCAAATTTGTAGAATTTAGAAAAGGTATGAAGCGTAGACCAAGTCGCCGCCTTACAAATCTGGCCTCATGTTTAAAAGCCCATGTGGAAACTACCGCTCTAGTAGAATGAGCTGTAATTCTTTCAGGAGGCTGATGGCCAGCAGTCTCATAAGCTAAACGGATTATGCTTCTTAGCCAAAAAGAAAGAGAAGTTGCCGAAGCCTTTTGGCCTCTCCTCTGTCCAGAGTAGACAACAAACAAAGCAGATGTTTGACGAAAATCCTAAGTAGCTTGTAAATAAAACTTTAAAGCACAAACCACATCAAGATTGTGTAATAGACATTCCTTCTTTGAAGAAGGATTAGGACACAGTGAAGGAACAACAATCTCCTGATTGATATTCTTATTAGATACCACCTTAGGAAGAAACCCAGGTTTGGTACGCAAAACTACCTTATCTGCATGGAAGATCAGATAAGGGGAATCACACTGTAAGGCAGATAACTCTGAAACTCTTCGAGCCGAAGAAATAACTACTAAAAACAGAACTTTCCAAGATAAAAGTTTAATATCTATGGAATGCAAAGGTTCAAACTGAACCCCTTTAAGAACTAAATTTAAACTCCATGGCGGAGCAACAGGTTTAAACACAGGCTTGAATCTAAATAAAGCCTGAAAAAACGCCTGAACATCTGGAACATCAGCCAGACGTTTGTGCAAAAGAATAGACAGAGCAGAAATCTGTCCCTTTAAGGAACTAGCTGACAATCCCTTCTCCAATCCTTCTTGGAAAAAAGATAATATCCTGGGAATCCTGACCTTACTCCTTGAGTAACCCTTGGATTCACACCAATGAAGATATTTACACCATATCTTATGATAGATTTTCCTGGTGACAGGCTTTCGAGCCTGAATTAAGGTATCAATGACCGACTCGGAGAAACCACGTTTTGATAAAATCAAGCGTTCAATCTCCAAGCAGTCAGACGCAGAGAAATTAGATTTGGATGTTTGAAAGGGCCTTGAAGTAGAAGGTCCTGCCTCAGCGGCAGAGTCCATGGTGGAAAGGATGACATGTCCACCAGATCTGCATACCAAGTCCTGCGTGGCCACGCAGGTGCTATCAAAATCACTGAAGCTCTCTCCTGCTTGATCTTGGCAATCAGACGAGGGAGCAGAGGAAATGATGGAAACACATAAGCCAGGCTGAAGGACCAGGGCACTGCTAGAGCATCTATCAGCGCTGCCTGGGGATCCCTTGACCTGGACCCGTAACAAGGAAGCTTGGCGTTCTGATGAGACGCCATCAGATCCAGTTCTGCTTTGCCCCATAGTTGAATCAGCTGGGCAAATACCTCCGGATGGAGCTCCCACTCCCCCGGATGAAAAGTCTGCTGACTTAGAAAATCCGCCTCCCAGTTCTCTACTCCTGGGATATGGATAGCTGAGAGATGGCAAGAGTGAACCTCTGCCCATAGAATTATCTTTGAAACCTCCAACATTGCCAGGGGGTTCCTTGTTCCCCCCTGATGGTTGATATAGGCTACAGTCGTGATGTTGTCCGACTGAAATCTGATGAACCTGACCGCAGCTAGTTGAGGCCAAGCAAGAAGAGCCTTGAATATCGCTCTCAGTTCCAGAATGTTTATCGGAAGGAGGGCTTCCTCCTGAGTCCACGAACCCTGAGCCTTCAGGGAGTTCCAGACTGCGCCCCAGCACAGAAAGCTGGCATCTGTCGTCACTATAGTCCATTCTGGCCTGCGGAAACTCATTCCCCTGGACAGATGGACGCGAGATAACCACCAGAGTAGAGAATCCCTGGTCTCTTGATCCAGACTTATCCGAGGAGACAAATCTGTGTAGTCCCCATTCCACTGATTGAGCATGCAAAGTTGCAGTGGTCTGAGATGTAGGCGGGCAAACGGAACTATGTCCATTGCTGCAACCATTAGGCCGATTACTTCCATACACTGAGCCACTGACGGCCGAGAAGTGGAATGAAGAGCACGGCAGGAAGTTAGAAGCTTTGACAACCTGACCTCTGTCATTTCTACTGAATCTATCAGAGTTCCTAGGAAGGAAACTCTTGTGAGAGGGGAGAGAGAACTCTTTTCTTCGTTCACCTTCCACCCGTGAGACCTCAGGAATGCCAGAACAATGTCTGTATGTCTTCGAAATGTTTACAGTGTGTATAAGGGACTAAAACAGCATTGCACCCACTTGCAAATGGATGATTAACCCTTTAGGCCCCAAACCGGATTTTAAAAACGTTAAAAAACGTTAATAAACAGTTAAACACCTTGCCACAGCTCTGCTGTGGCTCCTACCTGCCCTCAAATACGATTTCTGGCAGAAATAAGCCCTCTATAGTGGTCTTTAGATGCCAGAGGACTCCTTTAGGGAAGCTGGATGTCTCAGTCTGAATAAGAGCTGCGCATCTAGAGCGCGAAAATAGGCCCCTCCCACCATGCACTCGATGTCAGAGGGCCTTAAGAAAATACTCCTAGGAGTATCTGACTAGCCATGTGGAAACTAGGCCCCAAATAAAGATTTATCACCCTCAGAGAAAAAAATGTTCTTTCTATATAACATGCAAACGTTTTGTCACTAAGTAATATGAGTATTAACATGAATATTACCCTTTTTTGTAAGCATGAACCCAGTCATTAAATCACTGCATCAGGCTTACCTCAAATATACAAGGCTCTGTCAGCATTTTCTAGATCTTATCATCTCTCTAGAAATAAATATACTGAACATACCTCAAAGCAGGTAATCTGCAGACCGTTCCCCCAACTGAAGTCTCTCCCATACTCTTCAGTTATGCGTGAGAACAGCAATGGACCTTAGTTACAAATCGCTAAGATCATCAACCTCCAGGCAGAATTCTTCTTCTAATTTATGCCTGAGAGTAAAACAGTACGACGCTGGTACCGTTTAAAAATAACAAACTCTTGATTGAAGGTAAAAACTACACTAAGTCACCACATATCTCTTACACTTCCTATCTTGTTGAGAGTTGCAAGAGAATGACTGGGGGTGGCAGTTAGGGGAGGAGCTATATAGACAGCTCTGCTGTGGGTGTCCTCTTGCAACTTCCTGTTGGGAAGGAGAATATCCTACAAGTAATGGATGAACCCGTGGACTGGATACACCTTTACAAGAGAAATATTGATTGGTAACCTCGCCTCTTGAGATTTCCAAACCCCTTGTGCTGTCAGAGATCACCAGACAGCTCCCCAACCTGAAAGACTTGCATCTGTTGTGATCACAGTTCAGGTTGGACGAACAAAAGAGGCCCCTTGAATTATATGATGGTGATATAACCACCAAGTCAGAGAGAGTCGAACATAAGGATTTAAGGATAATAATTGTGATATCTTTGTATAATCCCTGCACCATTGGTTCAGCATACAAAGCTGTAGAGGTCTCATATGAAAACTAGCAAAGGGGATCGCGTCTGATGCTGCTGTCATGAGACCTAAAACTTCCATGCACATAGCTACTGAAGGGAATGATTGAGACTGAAGGTGAAGCTGAAACCAATTTGAATCGTTTCTTGTCTGTTAGAGACAGAGTCATGGACACAATTTATCTGGAAACCTAAAAAGGTGACCCTTGTCTGAGGAATCAAAGAACTTTCTGGTAAATTGATCCTCCAACCATGTCTTTGAAGAAACAACACTAGTTGATTTGTGTGAGATTCTGCAGAATGTAAAGACTGAGCTAGTACCAAGATATCGTCCAAATAAGGAAACACTGCAATAACCCGTTCTCTGATTACAGAGAGTAGTGCACCGAGAACCTTTTAAAAGATTCTTGGAGTTGTTGCTAGGCCAAATGGAAGAGCGACAAATTGGTAATGCTTCTCTAGAAAAGAGAATGTCAGGAACTGATAGTGGTCTGAGTGAATCGTAATATGAAGATATGAATCCTGTAAGTCTATTGTGGACATATAATGCCCTTGCTGAACATAAGGCAGAATTGTCCTTATAGTCACCATTTTGAAAGTTGGTACTCTTACATAACGATTCAAAATTTTCAGATCCAGAACTGGCCTGAATGAATTTTTTTCTGTGGGACAATGAATAGATTTGAATAAAACCCCAGACTCTGTTCCTGAAACTGAAATGATATGATTAACCCTGGTCTGAAACACATTTCAGAAAAGTCTGAGCCTTTACTGGATTTGTTGGAATGCGTGAGAGAAAAAAAATCTTCTCACAGGAAGTCTTACTCTGAATCCTATTTGGTACCCTTGAGATTCCATACTCTGAATCCATTGATTTTTGACAGAATCTGCCCAAATACCTTGGAAGAATCTTAATCTGCCCCCTACCAGTTGACCTGGAACGAGGGCCGCACCTTCATGCAGACTTGGGGGCTTGCTTTGTTTTCTTAAACTGTTTGGATTTACTCCAACTTGAAGAAAGTTTCCAATTTGAACCAGATTCTTTGGGGGAAGGATTAGGTTTCTGTTCCTTATTTTGTCGAAAGGAACGGAAATGGTTAGCAGCTTTAGATTTATCCTTAGGTCTTTTATCCTGAGGCAAAAAAACTCCCTTCCCCCCAGTGACAGTTGAAATAATCAAATCCAACTGAGAACCAAATAACTTATTACCTTGGAAAGAAAGAGATAGTAATCTAGACTTAGATACCATGTCAGCATTCCAATATTTGAGCCACAAAGCTCTTCTAGCTAAAATAGATTTAACATCAATATTGATGATATTAAAAAATGGCATCACAGATAAAATGATTAGCACGTTGAAGCAAGCCAACAATGCTAGACAAATCAGGATCCGCTTCCTGTTGCGCTAAACTTTCCAACCAAAATGTTGATGCAGCTGCAACATCAGCCATAGAAATGGCAGGCCTGAGAAGATAGCCAGAATATAAATAAGCTTTCCTTAGATAAAATTCAAGTTTCCTAACTAAAGGGTCTTTAAAAGAAGTACTATCTTCCATAGGAATAGTAGTACGTTTAGCAAGAGTAAAAATAGCCCCATCAACTTTGGGGATCTTTTCCCAAAACTCCAATCTAACTGCTGGCAAAGGAATACGATTTTTTAAACCTTGAAGAAGGAATAAAAGAAGTACCAGGCCTATTCCATTCCTTAGAAATCATATCAGAAATAGCATCAGGAAATGAAAAAACCTCTGGAGTAACCACAGGAGGTTTATAAAACAGAATTTATGTTTACCTGATAAATTACTTTCTCCAACGGTGTGTCCGGTCCACGGCGTCATCCTTACTTGTGGGATATTCTCTTCCCCAACAGGAAATGGCAAAGAGCCCAGCAAAGCTGGTCACATGATCCCTCCTAGGCTCCGCCTACCCCAGTCATTCGACCGACGTTAAGGAGGAATATTTGCATAGGAGAAACCATATGGTACCGTGGTGACTGTAGTTAAAGAAAATAAATTATCAGACCTGATTAAAAAAACCAGGGCGGGCCGTGGACCGGACACACCGTTGGAGAAAGTAATTTATCAGGTAAACATAAATTCTGTTTTCTCCAACATAGGTGTGTCCGGTCCACGGCGTCATCCTTACTTGTGGGAACCAATACCAAAGCTTTAGGACACGGATGAAGGGAGGGAGCAAATCAGGTCACCTAAATGGAAGGCACCACGGCTTGCAAAACCTTTCTCCCAAAAATAGCCTCAGAAGAAGCAAAAGTATCAAACTTGTAAAATTTGGTAAAAGTGTGCAGTGAAGACCAAGTCGCTGCCCTACATATCTGATCAACAGAAGCCTCGTTCTTGAAGGCCCATGTGGAAGCCACAGCCCTAGTGGAATGAGCTGTGATTCTTTCGGGAGGCTGCCGTCCGGCAGTCTCATAAGCCAATCTGATGATGCTTTTAATCCAAAAAGAGAGAGAGGTAGAAGTTGCTTTTTGACCTCTCCTTTTACCGGAATAAACAACAAACAAGGAAGATGTTTGTCTAAAATCCTTTGTAGCATCTAAATAGAATTTTAGAGCGCGAACAACATCCAAATTGTGCAACAAACGTTCCTTCTTCGAAACTGGTTTCGGACACAGAGAAGGTACGATAATCTCCTGGTTAATGTTTTTGTTAGAAACAACTTTTGGAAGAAAACCAGGTTTAGTACGTAAAACCACCTTATCTGCATGGAACACCAGATAAGGAGGAGAACACTGCAGAGCAGATAATTCTGAAACTCTTCTAGCAGAAGAAATTGCAACTAAAAACAAAACTTTCCAAGATAATAACTTAATATCAACGGAATGCAAGGGTTCAAACGGAACCCCCTGAAGAACTGAAAGAACTAAATTGAGACTCCAAGGAGGAGTCAAAGGTTTGTAAACAGGCTTAATTCTAACCAGAGCCTGAACAAAAGCTTGAACATCTGGCACAGCGGCCAGCTTTTTGTGAAGTAACACAGACAAGGCAGAAATCTGTCCCTTCAGGGAACTTGCAGATAAACCTTTTTCCAATCCTTCTTGAAGGAAGGATAGAATCCTAGGAATCTTAACCTTGTCCCAAGGGAATCCTTTAGATTCACACCAACAGATATATTTTTTCCAAATTTTGTGGTAAATCTTTCTAGTTACAGGCTTCCTGGCCTGAACAAGAGTATCGATAACAGGATCTGAGAACCCTCGCTTCGATAAGATCAAGCGTTCAATCTCCAAGCAGTCAGCTGGAGTGAAACCAGATTCGGATGTTCGAACGGACCCTGAACAAGAAGGTCTCGTCTCAAAGGTAGCTTCCAAGGTGGAGCCGATGACATATTCACCAGATCTGCATACCAAGTCCTGCGTGGCCACGCAGGAGCTATCAAGATCACCGACGCCCTCTCCTGATTGATCCTGGCTACCAGCCTGGGGATGAGAGGAAACGGCGGGAACACATAAGCTAGTTTGAAGGTCCAAGGTGCTACTAGTGCATCCACTAGAGCCGCCTTGGGATCCCTGGATCTGGACCCGTAGCAAGGAACTTTGAAGTTCTGACGAGAGGCCATCAGATCCATGTCTGGAATGCCCCACAGCTGAGTGACTTGGGCAAAGATTTCCGGATGGAGTTCCCACTCCCCCGGATGCAATGTCTGACGACTCAGAAAATCCGCTTCCCAATTTTCCACTCCTGGGATGTGGATAGCAGACAGGTGGCAGGAGTGAAACTCCGCCCATAGAATGATTTTGGTCACTTCTTCCATCGCCAGGGAACTCCTTGTTCCCCCCTGATGGTTGATGTACGCAACAGTTGTCATGTTGTCTGATTGAAACCGTATGAACTTGGCCCTCGCAAGCTGAGGCCAAGCCTTGAGAGCATTGAATATCGCTCTCAGTTCCAGAATATTTATCGGTAGAAGAGATTCTTCCCGAGACCAAAGACCCTGAGCTTTCAGGGATCCCCAGACCGCGCCCCAGCCCATCAGACTGGCGTCGGTCGTGACAATGACCCACTCTGGTCTGCGGAATGTCATCCCTCGTGACAGGTTGTCCAGGGACAGCCACCAACGGAGTGAGTCTCTGGTCCTCTGATTTACTTGTATCTTCGGAGACAAGTCTGTATAGTCCCCATTCCACTGACTGAGCATGCACAGTTGTAATGGTCTTAGATGAATGCGTGCAAAAGGAACTATGTCCATTGCCGCTACCATCAACCCGATCACTTCCATGCACTGAGCTATGGAAGGAAGAGGAACGGAATGAAGTATCCGACAAGAGTCTAGAAGTTTTGTTTTTCTGGCCTCTGTCAGAAAAATCCTCATTTCTAAGGAGTCTATTATGGTTCCCAAGAAGGGAACCCTTGTTGACGGAGATAGAGAACTCTTTTCCACGTTCACTTTCCATCCGTGAGATCTGAGAAAGGCCAGGACAATGTCCGTGTGAGCCTTTGCTTGAGGAAGGGACGACGCTTGAATCAGAATGTCGTCCAAGTAAGGTACTACAGCAATGCCCCTTGGTCTTAGCACAGCTAGAAGGGACCCTAGTACCTTTGTGAAAATCCTTGGAGCAGTGGCTAATCCGAAAGGAAGCGCCACGAACTGGTAATGTTTGTCCAGGAATGCGAACCTCAGGAACCGATGATGTTCCTTGTGGATAGGAATATGTAGATACGCATCCTTTAAATCCACCGTGGTCATGAATTGACCTTCCTGGATGGAAGGAAGAATTGTTCGAATGGTTTCCATCTTGAACGATGGAACCTTGAGAAACTTGTTTAAGATCTTGAGATCTAAGATTGGTCTGAACGTTCCCTCTTTCTTGGGAACTATAAACAGATTGGAGTAGAACCCCATCCCTTGTTCTCTTAATGGAACAGGATGAATCACTCCCATTTTTAACAGGTCTTCTACACAATGTAAGAATGCCTGTCTTTTTATGTGGTCTGAAGACAACTGAGACCTGTGGAACCTCCCCCTTGGGGGAAGTCCCTTGAATTCCAGAAGATAACCTTGGGAGACTATTTCTAGCGCCCAAGGATCCAGAACATCTCTTGCCCAAGCCTGAGCGAAGAGAGAGAGTCTGCCCCCCACCAGATCCGGTCCCGGATCGGGGGCCAACATTTCATGCTGTCTTGGTAGCAGTGGCAGGTTTCTTGGCCTGCTTTCCCTTGTTCCAGCCTTGCATTGGTCTCCAAGCTGGCTTGGCTTGAGAAGCATTACCCTCTTGCTTAGAGGACGTAGCACCTTGGGCTGGTCCGTTTCTACGAAAGGGACGAAAATTAGGTTTATTTTTTGCCTTGAAAGGCCGATCCTGAGGAAGGGCGTGGCCCTTACCCCCAGTGATATCAGAGATAATCTCTTTCAAGTCAGGGCCAAACAGCGTTTTCCCCTTGAAAGGAATGTTAAGTAGCTTGTTCTTGGAAGACGCATCAGCCGACCAAGATTTCAACCAAAGCGCTCTGCGCGCCACAATAGCAAACCCAGAATTCTTAGCCGCTAACCTAGCCAATTGCAAAGTGGCGTCTAGGGTGAAAGAATTAGCCAATTTGAGAGCATTGATTCTGTCCATAATCTCCTCAAAAGGAGGAGAATCACTATCGACCGCCTTTATCAGCTCATCGAACCAGAAACATGCGGCTGTAGCGACAGGGACAATGCATGAAATTGGTTGTAGAAGGTAACCCTGCTGAACAAACATCTTTTTAAGCAAACCTTCTAATTTTTTATCCATAGGATCTTTGAAAGCACAACTATCCTCTATGGGTATAGTGGTGCGTTTGTTTAAAGTGGAAACCGCTCCCTCGACCTTGGGGACTGTCTGCCATAAGTCCTTTCTGGGGTCGACCATAGGAAACAATTTTTTAAATATGGGGGGAGGGACGAAAGGAATACCGGGCCTTTCCCATTCTTTATTAACAATGTCCGCCACCCGCTTGGGTATAGGAAAAGCTTCTGGGAGCCCCGGCACCTCTAGGAACTTGTCCATTTTACATAGTTTCTCTGGGATGACCAACTTGTCACAATCATCCAGAGTGGATAATACCTCCTTAAGCAGAATGCGGAGATGTTCCAACTTAAATTTAAATGCAATCACATCAGGTTCAGCTTGTTGAGAAATGTTCCCTGAATCAGTAATTTCTCCCTCAGACAAAACCTCCCTGGCCCCATCAGACTGGGTTAGGGGCCCTTCAGAAATATTATTATCAGCGTCGTCATGCTCTTCAGTATCTAAAACAGAGCAGTCGCGCTTACGCTGATAAGTGTTCATTTTGGCTAAAATGTTTTTGACAGAATTATCCATTACAGCCGTTAATTGTTGCATAGTAAGGAGTATTGGCGCGCTAGATGTACTAGGGGCCTCCTGAGTGGGCAAGACTCGTGTAGACGAAGGAGGGAATGATGCAGTACCATGCTTACTCCCCTCACTTGAGGAATCATCTTGGGCATCATTGTCATTGTCACATAAATCACATTTATTTAAATGAATAGGAATTCTGGCTTCCCCACATTCAGAACACAGTCTATCTGGTAGTTCAGACATGTTAAACAGGCATAAACTTGATAACAAAGTACAAAAAACGTTTTAAAATAAAACCGTTACTGTCACTTTAAATTTTAAACTGAACACACTTTATTACTGCAATTGCGAAAAAACATGAAGGAATTGTTCAAAATTCACCAAATTTTCACCACAGTGTCTTAAAGCCTTAAAAGTATTGCACACCAAATTTGGAAGCTTTAACCCTTAAAATAACGGAACCGGAGCCGTTTTGAACTTTAACCCCTTTACAGTCCCTGGTATCTGCTTTGCTGAGACCCAACCAAGCCCCAAGGGGAATACGATACCAAATGACGCCTTCAGAAAGTCTTTTCTAAGTATCAGAGCTCCTCTCACATGCGACTGCATGCCATGCCTCTCAAAAACAAGTGCGCAACACCGGCGCGAAAATGAGTCTCTGCCTATGCTTTGGGAAAGCCCCTAAAGAATAAGGTGTCTAAAACAGTGCCTGCCGATAATATTATATCAAAATACCCAGATAAAATGATTCCTCAAGGCTAAATATGTGTTAATAATCAATCGATTTAGCCCAGAAAAAGTCTACAGTCTTAATAAGCCCTTTTTGAAGCCCTTATTTACGATCGTAATAAACATGGCTTACCGGATCCCATAGGGAAAATGACAGCTTCCAGCATTACATCGTCTTGTTAGAATGTGTCATACCTCAAGCAGCAAGAGACTGCTCACTGTTCCCCCAACTGAAGTTAATTGCTCTCAACAGTCCTGTGTGGAACAGCCATGGATTTTAGTGACGGTTGCTAAAATCATTTTCCTCATACAAACAGAAATCTTCATCTCTTTTCTGTTTCTGAGTAAATAGTACATACCAGCACTATTTCAAAATAACAAACTCTTGATTGAATAATAAAAACTACAGTTAAACACTAAAAAACTCTAAGCCATCTCCGTGGAGATGTTGCCTGTACAACGGCAAAGAGAATGACTGGGGTAGGCGGAGCCTAGGAGGGATCATGTGACCAGCTTTGCTGGGCTCTTTGCCATTTCCTGTTGGGGAAGAGAATATCCCACAAGTAAGGATGACGCCGTGGACCGGACACACCTATGTTGGAGAAAACAGAATTTAAACGTTTACTAGTTTTAATATTTAGAGGACTAGTTTCCTCAATATCCAATGTAATCAACACCTCTTTTAACAAGGAATGAATATACTCCATTTTAAATAAATAAGTAGATTTGTTAGTGTCAATATCTGAGGAAGGATCATCTAAATCAGATAGATCCTCATCAGAGGAGGATAATTCAGTATGTTGTCGGTCATTTGAAATTTCATCAACTTTATGAGATGTTTTAAAAGACCTTTTACGTTTATTAGAAGGCGGGATGGCAGACAAAGCCTTCTGAATCGCATCAGCAATAAAATATTTTATATTCATCTTTTATAATTTCAGTACATTAGATGTTGAAGGAACAACAGGCATTGTACTATTACTGATGGACACATTCTCTGCATGTAAAAGCTTATCATGACAACTATTACATACCACAGCTGGAGATATAATCTCCACAAATTTACAACAGATACACTTAGCTTTGGTAGAACTGTTAACAGGCAGCAGGGTTCCAACAGTGGTTTCTGAGACAGGATCAGATTGAGACATCTTGCAAATGTAAGAGAAAAACAACATATAACGCAAAATTATCAATTTCCGTATATGGCAGTTTCAGGAATGGGAAAAAAATGCAAACAGCAAAGCCCTCTGATATAGAAAAAGTCAAGAGGCATATAGGAATAGGGTTTTAAATAATTAAATTATTTGGCGCCAAGTATGAGGCACAACGCAAACTGAAATTTTTTTGGCGCTAACAACATCCGGAGATGACACACTTGCGTCATTGTAGAAACAACCTTGTGCAAGGAACTCGTCGTCAACCAAGACGCCGGAAATTACGAATTTGCATTATCGGACGTACATTCGCTCCAAAAAAAAAATCTCGTGCCAAGAAGGACGCAATAAACTTTGGAATTTTGCGCCCTCGCGAGCCTAATTTTGCTCGCGAAATTTAATTAAAAAGCAGTCAAATTAAAAAAAGACTATACCCTAGGTAAGAAAAATATTTTCCTAAATATGTTTTTTCCCAAATATGAAACTGATAGTCTGCAAAAGGAAATATACATAAACCTGACTCATGGCAAATATAAGTACAATACATATATTTAGAACTTTATATTAATGCATAAAGTGCCAAACCATAGCTAAGAGTGTCTTAAGTAATGAAAACCTACTTACCGAAAGACACCCATCCACATATAGCAGATAGCCAAACCAGTACTGAAACAGTTATCAGTAGAGGTAATGGAATATGAGAGTAGATTGTCGATCTGAATAAGGGAGGTAGGAGATGAATCTCTACGACCGATAACAGAGAACCTATGAAATCGATCTCCCGCGAGGAAAACCATTGCATTCAATAGGTGATACTTCCTTCACATCCCTCTGACATTCACTGTACTCTGAGAGGAATCGGGCTTCAAAATGCTGAGAAGCGCATATTAACGTAGAAATCTTAGCACAAACATACTTCACCACCTCCATAGGAGGCAAAGTTTGTAAAACTGAATTGTGGATGTAGTGAGGAGTGTATTTATAGACATTTTGAGGTTTGGGAAACTTTGCCCCTCCTGGTAGGATTGTAAATCTCATACGTCACTAGCTCATGGACTCTTGCCAATTACATAAAAGAAATATCTGCTGCTACTGCTAATGTAAAACTCAAAGTGCTATTGCATTGTCTTTTTATTATGTACTTGTTGGTTATGCAATTCTACTGTATTTCATGGCCCTTTAATTAGTGCTTAATCTGATATATTTATTATCAAAGCATCATTATATGTTTGACTAACATACTCTCTTTTTACTGTATGAGTTTTGTAGTGTGAAACTAAACTTGACCTTTGAGAGAAGCATTTTCCACATTCTTGGCAAACGTAAGGCTTCTCTCCTGTATGAGTCCTGTGGTGCATAATCAAAAGTTTCCTTAAAGTGAATGCTTTTCCACATTCTTGGCAAACATAGGGCCTCTCACCTGTGTGGATCCTGTTGTGTTTATTCAGATTTGATCTATCTGAAAAGCCTTTCCCACATCTCTGGCAAACATATGGTTTCTCACCTGTATGTGTTATGTAGTGTTTACGTAAATTAGATCTATCAGAGAAGCGTTTTCCACATATCTGGCAAGCATAGGGTTTCTCCCCTGTATGTGTTCTTTGATGAATAATCAAGTATGATATGTGAGAAAAACATTTTCCACAATCCTGGCAAACATAAGGTTTATTACCTATTGAAATCAAATTTGATCTATCAAAGAAGTCTTTTCCACTTTGTGGGCAAACATACACCTCTTCTCTATGTTTTCTAAGGTGATCATTTAGACTAAACCTTTGTGAGATGTTCTTGCCAAAATTTTGGCTTAGATATGGCTTTGGCAAGGAGTATGATCCTTGGTAATAAGATTCATGTTCTATTCTATTAAAATGACTCACAGAGTTTTCTGGTTCTTTTGTATTAACAGATGTAGATGAAGGTGCATCATTACAGTCTACAAAAATGCTCTCAAGACTGAAGGGTTTTTGCTCACATTGGGGAGGCTGTGACTGTGATATGCAATTATTTTTTTTGTACAATGAATCTTTAGGTGAGTATCTGTTTGAAAGTTTTCCTTGATTCTGTGTATTAACACAACCTTCTTCTACCACCTTCTTTGAAAGATTAACTGTTGTACTGGAATCTTCATTTATATCATCCCCTGGTATAAACAAATACTCTGAAAGATAAAAGTATAAACATGTCACCACCATATCTACATATTTCATCCAGGCAAGGAAAGCTTAAAATTTGACTTGAATAAAGTAGACATTTATTTGGATGTTAGTAACATATATATATTTATTTTAAATGGGTGTAACAGTAAAAAAAAAAAAAACACAAACAAAAAAACAACTAATTTTGCACATGAAAAGCACTATTTAACATGTTAAATATATTTTTGGATGAGGAAAAAAGTTAAATCTTTTTATAATCAATTATGAATCTAACAGGAAGTACTGTTATTGAACCAGTTTTTCACAAAGTAGAGAAACATCCCTTAAAAATTAATAAAAAGAAAAATATTTTTTGAATAGAACATTTAGTAGCAAAAACTATTCTAGTTAATAATATTACTTTTGCTATAAATGTGCATCTGAAAATTGGAAGTGTATTCTGTTTACTGGGTGATGAGAGTCTTTCTGATGCTGCACTTTAAATTAGTGTTTCAGTGTAATCTATTATTTGAATCTGTAACCATTAGATATTAGTGATATGTGTTGTGATTTGATGACAAGATTTACAGATTTTCTGTATGTAATTCTTTTTCATTTGGGTTTTTTGTGAGAACTGTTGGCTTAAAAAAACAAAACCTTTTGAACAATTTTAATAATACATTTGAGAATCAGAGTAAATTACTAAATATAGTGGGTTAAAATATTACTGTATATTTTACACATCCTGTACACAAGCTTTGGATGTATTTGTTTTCTTCATCAACAAAATAATTTTTGAGTCAAGTTACTCCCCCCCAGTGGCTCTGCATTCTAGGACAGTGCTTGAAAAATCTGGGGGCTTGGTGTCTCAAAAAATTAGCTTGGTGTAGAGATTTGTGAGTTCTGGCATTGCTCTCTCTTTCTATAATTCTATATTATGGGCTAATAGGCCTTCCTATCCTTGCAAACAACACTGGCTCCAACCTTACAGCCAAGCTAGAAATGCCTGTACATACTCAAACTGCCGCTAGAAAAAACAATCACAACAGGAAAAAATTGGGCGGAGGCTCACCACCATGAAAGAAATGAATTTATCAGGTAAGAATAAATTATATTTTCTTTCATAAAGGTGGTGAGAGTCCACAATACATTACTCTTTGGAACTAATATCCAAGCTCTGGAGTACACAAGTAATCTGGCCGTAACCCGACTTCTACTAGTCCAAATACATTGGATAGGGTTTTTGTTTTTTTAGTTTATCATGCAGAAAATATATATACAATAATACTAAATGCCCAGAAACGGCTGCCTGAAGGACTTGCCTACCAAAAGCTGCTTTAGAAGAAGCAAAAACATCAAATAGGTAGAATCTAGAATATAAAATATGTAAAGTATACCAAAAAACAGCCTTGCAAAGTAAATCAACAGAGGCTTCATTCTTAGGCCCATGGAGAACCAACTGATCTGGTAAAATAGGCAGGAACCCATTTGGAAGGAAACTGACTTGCAAGTAAGGTTTATGATAAAAAATATCCATCTGGCCCTTTATGGAACCAGAAAAAAAAATAAGCTAGCAAGATTGTAAAACAAATCATTAGTAGCATGCAAAATAGAACTGTAAACCTCTGAGCAAATCCAAATAATGGAGGCATTCCTCCTTAGAATTCTTTGAACTAAGATACAAAGAGTGAACAACAGTCTTACGATTGATTTTGCCACCTTAAACAAAAGGTTGAACTAAGTTCTCAAAACTGCCTTATCCTGAAAAAAACAACAAGATAAGGATCCTCAGCACAACAATCAGACAAATCAAATTCTTCTAGCAAAGGAAATAGCCAAAAGAAATAAAAACTTTCCAGGACAAAATGTGAATATCTGCAGTGATCCCTCACAAGATTTTGTGTAATAAGTACAACACCCCCTCAGAGGTTCTGTTTTGTTAATGTGTAAATTTGTAGCTGAGAATATAAACAGCTATATAAGGTATATAATATAGTTGTAATAATAATCACCAGCAGGTATTTTAGCTTTATGGTTACAAAAATGATCTTGCAACCATAAAGCATGGAGATAAATGGAGCACCAGTGTAATATTTAAATATGCTGATAGTTGAAGAACTTATAAACACATAGGAGTTTTTGTGAGCAATTAGGAAGTCAATCACAGTACAAATATAAGTTGATGATGTACTAACAACTTAATATAAAAATGCCACAAAGATGTGAATAGACCTGGATTCTATGGTTAAGATTTTAACAGGTTAAGTTGTTACACAGAGTAAGGATTTGTGGCTCAATTAAAACAAGCTGGCACAGTTATTAATGAAACAGCAGAGATAAGCTTAAATGGAAAAGTCTTACCCCTAAGAAATCACAGTGTCTTGCTGCACAGCGTGTGTACTGTTCTCCAGTAACTTACTGAGCGTAGCTTGAGCTGAGATGCTGCTTAGAAAGCATTAGTAGAAGTGACAGACTTGAGACGAATTGCAGCTAGCTGCGATGTGTACAAACACAGGAGGGCTCTGAGTTCCGGTAAAACCTTAGTAAAGGAGCTTGACTGAGAGGTGAAGTCGTTAGACACAGGAAGCTGGGAAACTTCCTAGAAGGAGGTGGGAGGAGTATACACACAGCTGACAACCCTGAGCTCCGTGACAGCTGTGAAGCTGAGCTAAGTTTCAAGAGAGCGATTGCTGGTAATCGGATACTTCTGGAAAGCATAAAAGGCGGGATAAGATGCAGTCCCTCTGAAACAGGAAATGTGCAACATTAATCAAGCAAGGATGTGAGGTAGGAGGGAGTTTATATAGTGTAGAAGTGCTTGTCTCCTCTTAAAGAGACAGTGCTCATAACAATATCCAAAACACGCATAGGTTTAAAAGAAGGAACCAGCAAAAGTCTGAAAACATGACGGGCGAAATAGGTTAATCACAGGCTTAATCATGATTAGGGCCTAGTTAAAAGTCAGAATATTCAGCATTATTCTTGAGAAACAAGACGGAAAGAGCAGAGATCCAACCCATCAAGGAAGAAGTGGATAAACCTTATCCAAACCACCCTGAAGAAATTAAAGGATTCTAGGAGTGCCAACAGAACCTATGTTCCGCACACCAAGAAACAAAAACAAAAAACAAAGCTTGTGATTAAATCTTCCTTATCACAGGTTTACATGCCTGAACCAAAATGACAGAATCAGAGAAACCTCTCTGTCTTAAAACTAAGAGTTCAATCTCCAAACCATAAAGTTTAGATATGTAAAAAAAAACCTGATGAAAACAACAGACCTTAAGACAGAAGGTTGTTATGCAGAGAAGAAGCCATGAAGGACAACTGGACATCTGCACCAGATCTGCAAACCAAAGCCTGCAAAGCCAAGCTGAAGTAATCAAGATTACTGATGATACCTCTTGCTTGATCCTGTCTTCCCAGTCTAAAAAACCAAGGAGCTACTATAGCATCCTCAAACTCCACCTAAGGAACATCTAGAGTTATTTGCTAAAATAAGAAGCCATCAGATCCACTTCTGCAAGACCCCATAGGTCTACAATCTGACTGAAGACTTCCAGATAAAGAGACCATTCCCTTAGGTGAAGAGGCTGACAACTGAGAACGTCTGCATCCCAAATGTATACCCCTTGAATAAGAACTACAGAAATTATCAGTCAGAATGGGGGAAAACTCCCTCATCACCAGGGAACTGCAAGTGGATGTAAGCCACTGCTGTGACCAGTGTTCCCTCTAAGGACAGTTTTGTGTGCAGCCCAGCAGTGAAACAGTTGACAAGAGAACCATACCTTGCCATCTGCATTGTGCAGTGTTTGCTAATTGCAGGGTGTGGTTACCTTATTAACTGTTTCACAGCTGGGCTGCAAACAAAACTGGCCTTAGAGGGGACACTGGCTGTGACATTGTCTGACTGGAAACACGGATAAGTCTCTCTATTCAAGATAGGCTAAAACTAAAGAGCCCTAAAAATTGCATGGAGTTCCAAAATATTTATGGACTTCAACTCCAGAAGTAACCAAACTAGCTGTGCTGTCTGGGACCCCCAGACTGTACCTCAACCTCACAGTCCAATTTGGGCAGGAAAGAGATTGCCTTAGAATCCAATATCATCTTTTGAACCACCTTAGAGTAAATCCTGCACCACTGATGAAGCATTTAAAGCTGCAGGGGCCTCATGTGAAAGTGAAGAAATGGAAAAGCATCTGAGGCTGCTATCATCAAGCCATGAGCTCTTATCGCCAATAAAAGAGACCCCAGAAGCTTCGTAAAGATCCTGGGAGCGGTAGCCAGACCAAATTGAAGAGCAACAAACAGAAAAATGCTTGTCCAGAAAAGCAAACCTTAGGAATTGATGATGATCCCTGTGAAAAGTCATATGAAGATAAGCATCTATAGAGGACATAAATTGTCCTTGTTGAACAAGAGGATAGATAGTCTGAATGGTTTCCACCTTGAAAGAAGAAACCCTGAGAAACTTGTTTAAAGTTTTGAAATACAGAACAGGTCTGTAAGTTCATTCATTCTTGGGAACAATAAACAGATTTGAATAGAAACCCTAACCCTGTATCAAATTACACCCATATGAAATCAACTAAAAAAAAGGCTCTTGTCAATACAGGATTCATTGAAACATCAGACAGAAGATACCTTTCCATTTAAGCCATCTCATACCTATTCTGTATCCTTGGGGAAAAAGCTCAAAGTACAAGGATCTTGAACAGAATGAAACAAACCCCCCTGAAAAATGCATAATCTACCAGAAGATCTGGATTGGGGGTCGCACCTTCATACATGACTAAGAGGGTTCCCCCGAAATGTCACTGTTTTTTAATGTCTAAATAAAGAAGTTATAAGATATCACAGATGCTGTGGACATTCTTGTTGTGAAGATTCCTGTGGGGATTTAGCAGTGTTCAGTAGTGCAGTATTACTTATTGCTACACTGTTCAGTAGTGCAGTATTACTGTTTGCTACATTTCCCTTGAAAAGAAGAGACAGAAGTCTAGAATTAGAAACCATGTAAGCAGACAATGATTTCAACCATAAGGCCCTCCTAGTAAAAACTGCCAGTGCCATAATCTTAACAGCATCACAAACTGTTTCTAAGGGCTTGATTTATCAATCTACAGGGGTTGTAAGGGGTGTACATATTCGCCTCTGCCCGGCAAAGCTCTCCTCTGGTGCCAAGGAGAACCTGCGGTCGAAGGAAGGAGAACTACCTGATAGAGTTTTAAGAGTTTCAATTGATTAGAAAACGCTTCCCAATCACAATCCTTAGAAAATTGCTCAGATAAAACCTTACACCAAAGGGTAGAAGCTGCCACCCACAGAGGCCCCAGCAACCACAATACAAGACACGCACCCCATTGTAGCACAGCTCTCTGCATTATTTTTACCCAAGATTGAGCAACTCCAGACTGGCATGGATACCCTATCTACAGATCTCAGAGCCTTTTCGTCACGACTAATTAACATCGAGCAAAAAGTGGCAGAGGGAGAGGAGAGATATAGAGAAACATCATCTTCGATCTCCAACCTTCAGAAGCAAAATAAGATACTTCAGGCCAAACTGGATGACCTGGAGAACAGGTCAAGGAGGAACAATATCAGGATAGTGGGAGTCCCAGAATCCGTCTAACCAAAAGCCCTATTTAGACTTGCAGAAACCACTCTCCCTGGGCTACTCAAACTTCCTGCCTCCAATCTACCTTGTACGGCAGAGAGGGCCCACAGAATTGGAGCATCCAAACAAGAGGGAGGACCTGGCCAGGCCCCAAGACAAATAATGGCACGTTATCTAAATTTCAAAGCTAAAACACTACTACTCCGAGCATACAGACAAATGCCACCCATTGTCTCTGAGGGGAAGAGGATATATATCTTTCAGGACTACTCAGTTGAAGTCTCAAAAAAGAGGAGAGAATTCTCGCCCTACTGTAGGGATTTGATGGCAGATGGAAGTGTTGCACTCCTATACCCAGCCAGGCTGTGACTGCAAACAGCACAGGGACCGAAAATATTTGAGACACCAAAACATCTGCAGCTGTTTTTGGAACAGACCAAGAGGAATAAAGAGCAACCACAACAAGTTCAGCAAGAAGAGGAAGAGAACACTTGAACCAGAAAGTTCCATACTGATCATTGTGACTTGCATTTTAGCCCAATTGGGCTACTTTGGCTAAATGGAGGGCCATACAGAAATCAGGGTGGTTTAAACCACCGACTACATATCCTTTAAAAAAATAAATAAATTAAAAAAAAAGATAAAGAAGGGGGGGGGTAGTGTTGTTGGGATTTTGAAAAGTTCAATTGTTTGTGTAGTTGATTGTTGAGAGTGTTCGATTATTAGATTTTAAGTTATCATTTTTGCAGACAGCAGAAGTACACAGAGAAGTGAAGGTAAAAGAAAATTGTGATAATTTGTGCTTTAACCTTCCAGATCCTGGGAGGAGGTGGCAAAGACACCTTGAAAACCCCAGCGAGACTGTACTCTCTCCCTCGACCAGCTAACAGTAAGTGCTCAAGGCAAAACACGCACACTCACTATATACCACACACAGCTACGTACATCCAATATCCCCACAGAGATCCATCATGAAAATAGTGTCCTGGAACGTTGGGGGCATAACATCCCCCATAAAGAGAAAAGCTATACTCAAATATCTTAAAAACCAACGTGCTGATATAGCAATACTAGAAGAGACCCATTTATCATGCACAGAACACCAAAAATTGAGACAAGGGTGGGTAGGGGAAGTAATTCACACCACATATGAAGAAAAGCGCGCTAGAGGGGTAGCCATTCTCTTCAGAAGGAATCTAGATTACACCATTGACAAGCAGCTGGTAGACCCAGAAGGTAGATATGTACTTGCAAAACTGAGATATGAAAACAAAATTATTACTTTTGGGGGGGGGTCTATGGTCCACACACTACCAAGCGAGAGTTTTGGAGGGAACTCGGCACTATTGTACTGAGATTTGCCGATTCCCCAATGATTTTAGGAGGAGATTACAATATAGCACCCCAAACACCAGCAGGGACCCTAACACAGCCACAAGACATGCCACGACTCATCACAATGCTAAGAGAGACTCATTGACCCTATCTAAATTTAAACATTCCCTAGCATTGACAGACATCTGGAGGGATAAACACCCAGAAGAACGAAATTACACCTGCACCACCACAGCTAAAGATACACTCTCAAGGATAGACCTATTCTTAACATCTAACTCCTTAGGAACAAATATCATTGAGGGATGCACAGAGAAGAACCAAACCCTTCATGAGAAAATGGGAGCCATACATACGCACCATGAATACCACTACACAAGAACAAATATTGACCCCCTTGAAGAACAC
The DNA here is from genome assembly GCF_027579735.1 of Bombina bombina. Lineage (NCBI taxonomy): Eukaryota > Metazoa > Chordata > Amphibia > Anura > Bombinatoridae > Bombina > Bombina bombina. The sequence goes on along the minus strand of NC_069505.1, from coordinate 514,414,854 downwards.
TAAGTTTATGTTAGAGGAACACTTGAGGGTTAAATGGAACTTCTTATATACAGAGAGGGGGGGAGGAACAGGCTGGTAACACTCAACTCAACTTCCAAAGCTATGCCCTGGTGCTGCGGTCGGGGGAGAGAGAGGGTATGGACCATGGATATGGCCCTGCCCAACAGTTGCTGCTGCAAGGTCACCAAATTACTGTTAAAGTACCTTTACCGTTATATTAAGTTGTTTTGTGTTAAATATCTTTATGTATATGGAGCCATGACTCTGCTGAAATAGACTCTGGCACTGATATCCTTAGATGATGTTGTAAAAGTGAGATGTATTGTTTCTATTTTGGATACTGCTCCATAACAATGACACACGGTCACCAAGTGATTGTGAGTGATATCTGATCAATCTCCAGTTCTGTGAAACAAGGGGATATGTGAGAGATAGGGGGAGGGGGTTCAAGGGAAGGGGCGGGCAATAAATAGAAAAGAAGGTATTGCCATGAAGAGTTCAGGGAAGGACTGCTGTTCCCTGAAACATCAGGAAAAAACTTTTTTCTCTCAACTCATGGACACACATATGTAAAGAGACAGTGTATAACTGAAAAACTCATTGTACTATACTCACAGTGAATAATTATCATAACCAATGTTGATGTGTTTATTCATGGTAACCTTCATTTGAAAAATAAAGTTTAAAAAAAAAAAAAAGTTACTGTCTCTTTAATTCCAAAAGTAACTCATCTTTTTGTGCTCTTGTTTCATCCTAAAATGCCAAGGATAGAACAAATAAACAGCTGAAAATATTTAAATAAAAATTAACATCCAAAATACCATACTGTCACTTTAAATTTTAAAACAAACTTTTTTTTATTTTATTTTTTTATCTTTGTGCAGAAAAAAATACGACAGCACACAAATATAGAGCACTGACCTAACCTCAGAGAAATCTTGCTGAGGTGCCCTAATGCTCGTTCACCCTTAGAACTTCATACCAAAACAGATCCGGAGCGCAGTTGTAGCGCTATCCGGACTCACAGAGGGGAAGAGTACTGCGTTAGCAAAGGAAAAACTGCTCTATCTTCCGATAAAGCAAGTGCAGCCTAAGTCGGCCCCAAGCTCCGCCGCTCATGGGCGTGATAACACACACATCTAAGCATATAGATATTGCAATTGCGCCTCTGAGAAAAATGGCGCCAAACATAACCCCGCCCTTCGTGGGCGTAATATACGCGCTCTCCCGGTCTCCATATTTATATTAGATACATACTAACGGGAGCTAACTGACCCCTTCTTTGACAAAAAGTAATAAGGTATAAGGGAGCATTACATATAAAATTATACATCATTCAGAATGAAAGGTATATTAAAAGTGAACATCATTCAGATTAGCCCTCTCTGTATAATGGGCATATTTCCTGAACCCTATTGAATCCGTTCAGTGCAAATGCAATTACCATGCTGTCATAGAATCCTCATATATATATATATATATATATATATATATATATATATATATATATATATATATATATATATATATATATATATAAAGGAGATATATGTCCCAGAAAAGTGCTATACTTCCTCTGTCCTGAATCTTTCCTTGTTACTTCAGACCCAGAATAAAAAAAGTCAGCACTTACCTTTGTATTCTGCCCGACAACAGGGCAGCTTCAGCAGGTTTAGGAGGTCCTCTCCCTCCCATAGCCCTGTGGAAAAAGATAAAGCCTGAGTAATCTTGCTTAGGCCATCAGGGTTAGGGCAGCATAAATGTATGGGAGGCCACCAAAAGCTCTACTGAAGAGACTGATATGGACTACGGATACACCCTAAAACAAAGCAGCACTCTCTGGCACTACTTTAAAAATAATAAACACTTGATTGAAGAATCTTTTCTAACACCTCATTTTACCTCTTCCTATCACTAGCGTAGGCAAAGAGAATGACTGGAGTGGGAGGGAAGGGAGGAGCTATAAATAGCAGCTCTGCTGTGGTGCTCTTTGCCTCCTCCTGCTGACAAGGAGGTGACTATCCCACAAGTAAGGATGAAATCCGTGGACTCATTGTGTCTTTAAAAAGAAAATCAAACTAAAACAGCTGCCTGAAGAACTTTTCTACCAAAGACTGCTTCAGAAGAAGCAAATACATCAAAATGGTAAAATTTTGTAAATGTATGCAAAGAAGACCAAGTTGCTGCTTTGCAAATCTGATCAACTGAAGCTTCATTCTTGAAAGCCCAAGAAGTGGCAACTGATCTAATAGAATAAGCTGAGACTGCCCCGCCTCCAAATATGCTTTGTGAATCAAAAGTTTCAAACAAGATTCCAAAGAAATAGCAGAGGCTTTCTTACCTTTCCTGGAACCAGAGAAAATAACGAATAAACTAGAAGTCTTTCTGAAATCTTTAGTAGCCTCAACTAGTATTTTAAAGCTCTTATCACATCCAAAGATGTAGAGATCTCTCAAGAGAATTCTTAGGATTAGGACACAAGGAAGGAACAACAATTTCCCTATTAATGTTGTTAGAATGCACAACTTTAGGCAAAAATTTAAACAAAGTCAGCAAAACAGTTTTATCTTGATGGAAAATCAGATAAGGAGACTCACAAGAGAGAGCTGACAACTCAGAAACTCCTCTAGCAGAAGAGATAGCCAAAAGAAATAACACTTTCCAAGAAAGTAGTTTAATATCCAAAGAATGCACAGGCTCAAAAGGAGGAACCTGCAAAATCCTTAAAACCAAATTGAAACTCCAAGGAGGAGAAATAAACAGGTTTGATACGAACCAAAGCCTGAACAAAACAGTCAATATCAGGAAGTTTAGCAATCTTTCTATAAAATAAAACAGAAAGAGCAGAGATTTGTCCCTTCAAAGTATTTATCCTGAAGAAACTGTAAAATTCTAGGAATTCTAAAAGAATGCCAAGAGAATTTATGAGAGGAACACCATGAAATATAGGTTTTCCAAATCTAAATCTTCCTTGAAACAGACTTACAAGCCTGTAACATAGTGCTAATCTCGGAGTCAGAGAAACGTCTATGACTAAGCACTAAGCGTTCAATTTCCACACCTTCAAATTTAGAGATTTGAGATCCTGATGGAAAAACAGCCCTTGAGACAGAAGGTCTCGCCTTAAAGGAAGTGGCCAAGGTTGGCAACTGGACATCCGGACAAGATCTGCATACCAAAACCTGTGAGGCCATGCTGGTGCTATCATAAACACATGAGATTGTTCCATTATGATCTTAGAGATCACCCTTGGAAGAAGAACTAGAGGCGGAAAAATGTAAGCAGGCTGGTAAAACCAAGGAACTGCATCTACCATCTCTCCCTGGAAAGGTATCTGGGAAGTTTCTAGTTCAAATGGGAGGCCATCAGATCTATTTCTGGAAGACCCCACATCTGCACAATCTGATGAAACACATCTGGAGAGACCTTTCGCCCAGAATGCAAAGACTGCCGACTGAGATAATCCGCTGCCCAATTGTCTACACCTGGGATATGAATCGCAGAAATTAGACAAGAGTTGGACTCCGCCCAAGAAAGTATCCGAGATACCTCTTTCATTGCTAAAGAGCTGTGAGTCCCTCCCTGATGATTGACATATGCCAGTGTTGTGATATTGTCTGTCTGAAAATGAATGAAAAGTCCTCTCTCTTTAATAGAGGCCTGAAGGGCTCTAAAGATAGCACGGAGTTCTAAAATATTGATTGATAACCTCGCCTCTTGAGGTTTCTAAACCCCTTGTGCTGTCAGAGACCCCCAGACAGCTCCCCAACCTGTAAAACTTGCATCCGTTGAGATCACAGTCCAGGTAAGACGAACAAAAGAGGCCCGTCGAACAATACGGTGATGGTCCAACCACCAAGACAGAGAGAGTTGAATGTTGGGATTTAAGTGTATCAATTGTGATATCTGAGTATAATCCCTGCACCATTGATTTAGCATGCAAAGCTGCAAAGGTCTCATATGAAAACGAGCAAAGGGGATCGCGTCTCATGCTGCAGTCATAAGACCTAAAACTTCCATGCACATACCTACTGAAGGGAATGATCGAGACTGAAGGTTAAGACAAGCTAAAACCAATTTAATTCGCCTCTTGTCTGTTAAAGACAGAGTCATGGACACTGAATCTATCTGGAAACTTAAAAGGTGACCCTTGTCTGAGGAATCAAGAAACTCTTTTGTAAATTAATCCTCCATCCATGTCTTTAAAGAAACCACACTAGTAGTTTTGTGTGATTCTGCTCCTTCATGCAGTCTTGGGGATTGAATTTGTTTTTTTATAAGGCTTAGTTTTATTCCAGTTTGAAGATGGTCTCCAATTGGAACCAGAAGCCTTAGGGGCAGGTGTGGTTTTCTATTCTCTATTCTGACGAAAGGAACGAAAACGATTAGGAACCTTAAATTTACCCTTAGACTTTTTATCTTGGGGTAGAAAAACTCCCTTCCCCCAGTGATAGTGGAAATAATAGAATCCAATTGAGAACCAAATAAATTGTTACCCTGGAAAGATAGAGATCGTAATCTAGATTTAGACACCCTGTCAGCATTCCAAGATTTAAGCCATAAAGCTCTTCTAGCTAAAATAGCTAAAGACATAGATTTAACATCAATCTTTATAATATCAAATATAGCATCACAAATGAAATGATTAGCATGTTGAAGCAGAAGAACAATGCTAAACAAATCAGGATCATCTACCTGATGAGCTAAACTGTCCAACTAAAAAATTGAAGCAGCAGCCACATCAGCAAAAGAAATTACAGGTATAAGAATATAGCAAGAATCTAAATAAGCTTTTCTGAGATAAGATTCAATCTTCCTGTCTAAAGGATCCTTAAAATAAGTACTATCTTCCATAGGGATAGTAGTAAATCTGGCAAGAGTGAAAATAGCCCCATCAACTTTAGGGACTTTTCCCCACAACTCTAAATTAGCCACAGGTAAAGGATACAACTTCTTAAACCTAGAAGAAGGATTAAAAGAAGAACCAGTCTTAGACCATTCTTTAGCAATCATATCAGAAATAGCATCTGATATAGGAAAAACCTCAGGAGCAACCTTTGGAGGTTTAAAAAAACGGAATTTAAACATTTACTGGCTTTGTTATCAAGAGGACTAGACTCTTCAATACCCAAAGTAACCAAAACTTCCTTCAACAAAGAACGAATATAATCAATCTTAAACAGATAGGAAGATTTGTCAATTTCAGATTCTGATTCAGGATCCTCTGAACCAGAGAGATCCTCATCAGCAGAGGATACGTCAGTATGTTGTTGGACAATACAAATTTCATCAGAATTATGAGAATTTTTAAAAGACCTTTTACATTTATTTGAAGGCGGAATAGCAGACATAGCCTTTTCTATAGCTGCAGGAATATCAGGTACATTAGACGTTGAAGGAACAACAGACGATGTATTTGTACTAATAGAAACATTATCAGCATTCAATAGCTTGTCATGACAAATGCCACATAATTGAGCTGAAGAAATAACATCAGCTAATTTACAACAAACCCACTTAGCTGTTCAGGCAGCATGGTTTCTACAGCAACATCAGAGGTAGGATCAGACTGAGACATCTTGCAAAATGTAAAAAGATAAAAAATAACATTTAAACAAAATATCCAAAATCCTCATACAGCAGTTTCAGGAATGGGAAAAAATGCATATGCTAAAGTAATATGCAAAAAAAAGTAAGCAACATAGGTCTCTAAGATATAAACAGAACAAGAAGCATTAAAGGAAGAGGGGTAATATACAAAAACAATTGGCGCCAAGTATGACGCAAAAGGAAGTGAAAGTTTTTTTTTGCTGCCAAAGCTAACACCAGGAAATGACGCAACTCGCGTCATAACAAGCACGACTTTGCACCAAAAGAACCAACGTCAACAAAGACACAGGAAATGACTAGATTTGCATCACTATTTTGCACCAAGAATGACGCAATAAAAAACAACAGTTTGCGTCCTCGCAAGCCTAGTTTGCCACGCGAAAATTCAAAGAAGTGGAACCCCAGGTAAGAAAAACATTATTCAAATGAACTTCCAAAACATAATTTCCATACTGAAACTGACAGTCTGCAAAAAAAGGAGACCTGACTCATGGAATATATAAGTAAACACATATATTTAAAACTTTACAATATAATATAAAGCGCCAAACATAGCTGAGAGTGTCTTAATAAAATAATACATAATTACCAGAAGACACCTATCCACATATAGCAGACAGCCAAACTAGTGCTGAAAAATATCAGCAGAGGTAATGGTATAGAAGTATAACGTCGATCTGAAAAGGGAGGCAGGGGATAAAGTCCTGCGACCGATTACAGAGAGTCTTTGAAAAGATTTCCCATGGGTGAAACCATAAAATCAACAGGCAATACTCCCTTCACATCCCTCTGACAAACACTGTACTCTGAGAGGAATTGGGCTTCAAAATGCTTAGAAGCGCCTATCATAGAAGAAAGCAAGCACATCTCACTTCACCACCTCCATAGGAGGCAAAGTTTGTAAAAACTAAGGTATGAGTGTGGTGGGAGGTGTATTTATAGGCATTTTGAGGTTTGGGAACTTTGCCGCCTCCTGTAGAAAAGTACGTCACTAGCTCATGGACTTTTGCCACTTACAAGAAAGAAACCAGAATTGCTATCAGTGTTTTGCAAAACACAGAATGAGCTTAGACTGCCAGAGTTATGTGATGTTATTATTGGAATAAAGGTATTATTATTATTGCAAAAAAATGTGTATGACCATGGATCATTTCCTTTGCTTTAAATGATATATGATATATACTTACACTGAAACCTGAGAGTATCACAAAACAGGGACCAAATCAGGAACCTGAAATACCTCAGGAGATTTTGGTGGAGCCTTGAAAAACATAATTTATGTAAGAACTTACCTGATAATTTAATTTCTTTCATATTGGCAAGAGTCCATGAGCTAGAGATGTATGGGATATACAATCCTACCAGGAGGGGCAAAGTTTCTCAAACCTTAAAATGCCTATAAATACACCCCTCACCACACCCACAATTCAGTTTTAATGAATAGCCAAGTAGTGGGGTGATAGAAAAAAGGAGTAAAAAGCATAAAAAAAAGAATTGGAAATAGAATTGTGCTTTACACAAAAAACATAACCACCATAAAAAGGGTGGGTCTCATGGACTCTTGCCATTTTCCGCTGAAAAAATTAAATCCACAACCAAAAAAATAAGTTCTCATAAATGAAAGAAAAAAACTTAAAACATAAGCAGAGGAATCAAACTGAAACAGCTGCCTGAAGAACTTTTCTACCAAAGACTGCTTCAGAAGAAGCAAATACATCAAAATGGTAAAATTTAGTAAATGTATGCAAAGAAGACCAAGTTGCTGCTTTGCAAATCTGATCAACAGAAGCTTCATTCTTGAAAGCCCAAGAAGTGGCAACTGATCTAGTAGAATGAGCTGAGACTGCCCCGCCTCCAAATAAGCTTTGTGAATCAAAAGTTTCAACCAAAATTCCAAAGAAATGGCAGAGGCTTTCTGACCTTTCCTGGAACCAGAGAAAATAACAAATAGACTAGAAGTCTTTCTGAAATCCTTAGTAGCCTCAAATAGTATTTTAAAGCTCTTACCACATCCAAAGAATGTAGAGATCTCTCAAGAGAATTTTTAGGATTAGGACACAAGGAAGGAACAACAATTTCCCTATTAATGTTGTTAGAATGCACAACTTTAGGCAAAAATGTAAATGTATGCAAAGAAGACCAAGTTGCTGATTTGCAAATCTGATCAACTGAAGCTTTATTCAATCACTGAGTCAGAGAAACCTCTATGACTAAGCACAAAAGCGTTCAATTTCCATACCTTCAAATTTAGCAATTTGAGATCCTGATGGAAAAACAGTCCTTGAGACAAAAGGTCTTAAAGGAAGTGGCCAAGGTTGACATCTGGACAAGGTCCACATACCAGAACCTGTGAGGCAATGCTGGAGCTACCAGAAACACAAACGAATGTTCCATGATGATTTTGGAAATCACTCTTGGAAGAAGAATTAGAGGCGGGAAGATATAAGCAGGTTGGTAAAACCAAGGAACTGCTAACGCATCCACCGACTCATGAGGATCTCTGGACCTGGATAGGTATCTGGGAAGTTTCTTGTTTAGATGAGAAGCCATCAGATCTATTTCTGGAAGACCCCACATCTGAACAATCTGAAAGAACACCTCTGGATGGAGGGACCACTCCCCCGGATGTAAAGTCTGACGGCTGAGATAATCCGCTTCCCAATTGTCTATACCTGGGATATGTACCGCAGAAATTAAACAAGAGCTGGATTCCGCCCAAGCAAGTATCTGAGATACTTCTTTCATGGCTTGAGGACTGTGAGTCCCACAGTGATGACTGACATATGCCACAGTTGTGATATTGTCTGTATAAAAACAAATGAATGGTTCTCTCTTCAACAAAGTCCAAACCTGAAGAGCCCTGAAATAGCACAGAGCTCCAAAATATTGATTAGTAACCTCGCCGCTTGAGATTTCCAAACCCCTTGTGCTGTTAGAGTTCCCCAGACAGCTCCCCAACCTGAAAGACTTGCATCTGTTGTGATTACAGTCCAGGTTGGACAAACAAAAGAATTATACGGTGGTGGTCTAACCATCAAGTCAGAGAAAGTTGAACATTGGGATTTAAGGATATTAATCGTGATATCTTTTAATAATCCCTGCACCATTGCTTCAGCATACAAAGCTGGAGAGGTCTCATATGAAAACGAGCAAAAGGGGATAGTGTCCGATGCTGCAGTCATGAGACTTAAAACTTCTATGCACATAGCCACTGAAAGGAACGATCGAGACTAAAGGTTCTGACAAGCTGAAACCAATTTTAATTGTCTCTTAATTGGAACAAGATTCTTTGGGGGAAGGATTGGCTGTCTGTTCCTTATTCTGTAGAAGAGAAAGAAAATGATTAGAAGCCTTAGATTTACCCTTAGATCTTTCATCCTGAGGTAAAAAAAACTCCCTCCCCCCCGGTAACAGTTGAAATAATTGAATCCAACTGAGAACCAAATAAATTGTTACCTTGGAAAGAAAGAGATAAGTAATCTAGACTTAAATACCATGTCAGCATTCCAATATTTAAGCCACAAAGCTCTTCTAGCTAAGATAGCAAAATACATAGATTTAACATCCACTTTGATGATATCAAAAATAGCAGCACAGATGAAATGATTAGCATGTTAAAGGAAGCGAACAATGCTAGACAAATCAGGATCTGTTTCCTGTTGCGCTAAACTTTCCAACCAAAAAGTTGATGCAGCTGCAACATCAGCCATAGAAATGGCAGGCCTGAGAAGATAGCCAGAATATAAATAAGCTTTCCTTAGATAAGATTAAAGTTTCCTATCTAAAGGGTCTTTAAAGGAAGTACTATCTTTCATAGGGATAGTAGTACATTTGGCAAGAGTAGAGATAGCCCCATCAACTTTGGGGATTTTTTCCCAAAACTCCAATCTAATTGCTGGCAAGGGATGCAACTTTTTAAACCTAGCAGAAGGAATAAAAGAAGTACCAGGCCTATTCCATTCCTTTGAATCATATCAGAAATAGCATCAGGAACTGGGAAAACCTCTGGAGTAACCACAGAAGGTTTATAAACAGAATTTAAACATTTACTAGTTTTAATATCAAGAGGACTAGTTTCCTCCATATCCAAAGTAATCAACACCTTTTTTAACAAGGAACGAATATACTCCATCTTAAAGAGATAAGTAGATGTGTCAGTGTCAATCTCTGAGGTAGGATCTTCTGAATCAGATAGATCCTCATCAGAGGAGGATAAATCAGTATGTTGTCGGTCAATTGAAAATTCATCAACTTTATGAGAAGTTTTAAAAGACCTTTTACGTTTATTAGAAGGTGGAATAGCAGACAAAGCCTTCTAAATCGCATCAGCAATAAAATATTTTATATTCACAGGGATATCATGTACATTAGATGTTGAAGGAACAACAGGCATTGTACTAATATTGATGGATACATTCTCTGCATGTAAAAGTTTATCATGACAACTGTTACACACTACCGCTGGAGATATAATCTCTACTAATTTACAACAGATATACTTATCTTTGGTAGAACTGTTATCAGGCAGCAGGAATCCAACAGTGGTTTCTGAGACAGGATCAGATTGAGATATCTTGCAAATATAAGAGAAAAAACAACATATGATGCACAATGCAAAATAAAAAAAAATTTGCGCTAACAACATCCAGAAATGACGCAACTCACATCATGGCAGACGCAACCTTGTGCAAGGAACCTGGCATCAACTAAGACGCCGGAAATGGCGAACTTGCGTCAACGAATGTACCTTCGCGGCAAAAAAATTCTCGAGCCAAGAATGACGCAATAAATAATAGCATTTTGCGGCCTTGTGAGCCTAATTTTGCCCGCGAAGAAAACAGTCAATTTTAAAGACTATAACCCAGGTAAGAAAAAATAAACTTCCTAAATACGTTTTTCCCAATTTTGAAACTGATAGTCTGCAAAAGGAAATATACATAAACCTGACTCATGGCAAATATAAGTACAATACATATATTTAGAACTTTACATTCATACATAAAGTGCCAAACCATAGCTGAGAGTGTCTTAGGTAATGAAAACATACTTACTGAAAGACACCCATCCACACCTAGCAGATAGCCAAACCAGTACTGAAACAGTTATTAGTAGAGGTAATGGAATATGAGAGTATATCGTTGATCTGAAAAGGGAGGTAGGAGATGAATCTCTACGACCGATAACAGAAAACCTATGAAAAGATTTCCAGCAAGGAAAACCATAGAATTCAATAGGTGATACTCCCTTCACATCCCTCTGACATTCACTGTACTCTGAGAGGAATCAGGCTTCAAAATGCTGAGAAGCACATATCACAGAAGAAAATCAAGCACAAACTTACTTCACCACCTCCATAGGAGGCAAAGTTTGTAAAACTGAATTGTGGGTGTGGTGAGGGGTGTATTTATAGGCATTTTGAGGTTTGGGAAACTTTGCCCCTCCTGGTAGGACTGTATATCCCATACGTCACTAGCTCATGGACTCTCGCCAATTACATGAAAGAAACTAGATTTAACTGATTAGCAGTTTTTTTCAGCAGGTTTGTCCACAAAAATCCCCAGAGTTTTTAAAACTTCATAAACGGGTAGATTACAAGTCATGCGCGCTATAGGGAAATTAACGAACACAACAAAAGTTGCGTTATTTAATCCCCTATAGCGCACACGGCTTGTGTGTGTGATATGGCTGCGTTGAGCTCCATTCCGCACACAATCCAAGCTCTGTTTTGATGTGCTCGTGCACGCTTTCCCTATAGAGATCAATGGGGAGAGCGGGTAAGAAAAAAACCTAACACCTGTGATTGAGGAAAGAAAAGCTCCGTAACGCAGCCCCATTGATGTCTATGGGGAAAAAATAAATAACGTTTAAACCTAACATGCTAACATAAATCCTAAATGTAAACACCCCTAATCTGCCCCCTCACCGACACTGCCGGCACCTACATAATGTTATTAACCCCTAATCTGCCGACCCCCCATATCGCTGCCACCTAAATACAACTGTTAACCCCTAATCTGCCACTCCCGATATCGCTGCCACTATACTAAAGTTATTAACCCCTATTCCCTGGCACCCAAACATCGCCCACACTAAAATAAATCTATTAACCTAACGTAACCCTAAACCTAACACCCCCTAACTTTAACATAATTAAAATAGAGCTGTTAAACTTACAATTATTAACTAAATAATTCCTATTTAAAACTAAATACTTACTTGTGAAATAAAACCTAAGCTAGCTACATGTAGCTAGCTTAGATTTTTTTCCCCCCCACAGGTAAGCTTGTATTTATTTTAACTGGGTAGACTAGTTAGTAAATAGTTATTAACTATTTACTAACTACCTAGTTAAAATAAATACAAACTTACCTGTGAAATAAAACCTAAGCTGCCTTACACTAAAACCTAACAATACAAAAAATAAACAAACGCTAAAATTACTAAAAATAAAAAAAACTACCATTACAAAAATAACAAACGAAATAATCTAAAACAATAAAAATTATTTCTATTCTAATACCCTTAAAAAAAAAAAAAAAAAAAAAAAACACCCCAAAATAAAAAAGCATAATCTAGAATAAACTACCAAGGGCCCTTAAAAGGGCCTTTTGTAGGACATTGCCCTAAAGTTAACAGCTCTTTTGCAACAAAAGCCAAACCCACAAAATTAAAATAAAGTTAAACCTAATCTACCCATTGCCCTGAAAAGGGCATTTGTATAGGCATTGCCCTTAAAAGGGCATTTAGCTCTTTTTTCTGCCCTTAAAATGGCATTCAGGTCTTTTATGAAATGCCCAAGCCCTAATCTAAAAATAAAAACCCACCCCAAAATAAAATAAAAAATACATTACACAAAATAACAAATTATCAAAAATAATAAAAATTATTCCTATTCTAATACCCATTTAAAAAAAAAAAAAACACCCCAAAATAAAAAACCTAATCTAGAATAAACTGCCAATAGCCCTTAAAAAAAAAACTATCTAAAAAAACCTAATCTACCTATTGCCCTGAAAAGGGCATTTGTATGGACATTGCCCTTAAAATGGCATATAGCTCTTTTGCATTGCCCTGAAAAGCCCAAACACTAAACTAACCCACCCACCCCCCAAAAAAAACCTTAAAAAAACCTAACACTAACCCCGACGATCCACTTACAGTCTTTAAAGTCCAGCTTGAACGATCTTCATCCAGGCGGCGAAGTCCTCATCCAGGCAGCGAGAAGTCTTTATCCAGGCGGCCTCTTCTATCTTCATCCAGGTGGCATCTTCTACCTTTATCCTGGCGGTGTGGAGCAGGTCCATCCTGAAGATATCCGGCGCGGAGCATCCTCTTCATATGGTCTCTGCCGTACACTGAATATTCAATGCAAGGGAGACTTTTCAAAATGGCGTCCCTTGCATTCCTATTGGCTGATTTGATTTTGGAAATTCAAGTCAGCCAATAGGATGAGAGCTACTGAAATCCTTTAGGCTGTTCAAAACAGCCAATAGGATGAGAGTTTCTGAAATTCTATTGGCTGTTCAAATCAGCCAATATCATTTCAATGGCTCTCATCCTATTGGGTGATTTGAACAACCAATAGGACTTCAGTAGCTTTCATGCTATTGGCTGATTTGTATTTCCAAAATCAAATCAGCCAATAGGAATGCAAGAGACGCCTTTTTGAATTGTGTACCTTGCATTGAAGATTCAGTATACGGCGGCGACCGTATGAAGAGGATGCTCCGTGACGGATGTCTACAGGATGGACCCGCTCCGCGCTGCCGGGATGAAGATAGAAGATGCCGTCTGGATGAAGACTTCTCGCTGCCTGGATGAGGACTTTGCCGACTGGATGAAGATAGAAGAGGCCACCTGGATGAAGACTTCTCGCTGCCTGGATGAGTACTTCGCCGCCTGGATGAAGATCGTTCAAACGGGACTTCAAAAACTGTCGGTGTTAGTGATAGTTTTTTATTTTAAAGGTTTTTTTTGGGTGTTTTTTTTTTTAATATAGTTTAGGATTTGGGCTTTTCTTAAAAGATGAAGATCAGATTCAGGGCAATGCAAAGAGCTAAATTTGGGCTTTTCTTAAAAGATGAAGATCAGATTCAGGGCAATGCAAAGAGCTAAATGCCCCTTTTAAGGGAAATGCCCATACAAATGTCCTTTTCAGGGCAATGGGGAGCTTAGGTTTTTGTTAGTTAGGTTTTTTATTTTGGGGGGTTGGTTGGGTGGTGGGTTTTAATGCTGGGGGGGTCTTTGTATTTTTTTTTTACAGGTAAAAGAGCTGTTTCACTTAGGCCAATGCCCTACAAAAGGCCATTTTAAGGGCTATTGGTAGTTTATTGTAGGCTAGGTTTTTTTTATTTTGGGTGGGCTTTTTTATGTTGATAGGGCTATTAGATTAGGAGTAATTCTTTTTTATTTTTGATAATTTCGTTTGTTATTTTTCGTAATTTAGTGTTTGTTATTTTTGTAATTCAGTATTTTTTAATTTTTGTAATTAGATAGTTTGTAATTTTTAGAGTAGTGTTAGGATTTTTTTAACGTGTATTTTAGTTTTAATTGGTAGTTAGTTTAATATTAGTGAAATAGTTATATTAGTTTAATTGTTAGCTTAAACTTAGTTTTTTTTTAATTTGACAGGTAAGTTTTAATTTAAGATAGGGAAATTGTAATTTTAATATAAAGTTAGGGGGGCTTTCGGTTTAGGGGTTAATAGTTTAATTTAGTATATTTAGTTGTGGGGGGCTTGCGGTTTAGGGGTTAATAGATTTATTATAGTGGCGGTGGTGTAGGGCTTAATAACTTTAGTATAGTGTGGGCGGACAGCAGATTAGGGGTTAATAATATTTAAATAGTGTTTGCGATGCGGGAGGGCGGCGGTTTAGGGGTAAATAACGTTATTATAGTGGTGACAATGTCGGGGAGCGAAGGAATAGGGGTTAGAAAATTGTATTAGTGGCGGCAATGCCGGGTGTGGCAGATTAGGTATTAATAATGTTAACCCCTTAATGACCGGACCATTTTTCAATTTTCTTACGCTTAATGACGATGGCTATTTTTACATTTCTGCAGTGTTTGTGTTTAGCTGTAATTTCCCTCTTACTCATTTACTGTACCCACACATATTATATACCGTTTTTCTCACAATTAAATGGACTTTCTAAAGATACCATTATTTTCATCATGTCTTATAATTTACTAAAAAAAAATAATAAAATATGAGGAAAAAATGGAAAAAAACACACTTTTTCTAACTTTGACCCCCAAAATCTGTTACACATCTACAATCACCAAAAAACACCCATGCTAAATAGTTTCTAAATTTTGTCCTGAGTTTAGAAATACCCAATGTTTACACGTTCTTTGCTTTTTTTGCAAGTTATGGGGCAATAAATACAAGTAGCACTTCGCTATTTCCAAACCACTTTTTTTCAAAATTAGCGCTAGTTACATTGGAACCCTGATATCTGTCAGGAATACCTGAATATCCCTTGACATGTATATTTTTTTTTTTAGAAGACAACCCAAAGTATTGATCTAGGCCCATTTTGGTATATTTCATGCCACCATTTCACCGCCAAATGCGATCAAAAAAAAAAAAAGTTCACTTTTTCACAAAATTTGTCACAAACTTTAGGTTTCCCACTGAAATTATTTACAAACAGCTTCTGCAATTATGGCACAAATGGTTGTAAATGCTTCTCTGGGATCCCCTTTTTTCAGAAATAGCAGACTTATATGGCTTTGGGGTTGCTTTTTGGTAATTAGAAGGCCGCTAAATGCCGCTGCGCACCACACGTGTTTTATGCCCAGGAGTGAAGGGGTTAATTAGGGAGCTTGTAGGGTTAATTTTAGCTTTAGTGTAGTAGACAACCCCAAGTATTGATCTAGGCCCATTTTGGTATATTTTATGCCACCATTTCACCGCCAAATGCGAGCAAATAAAAAAAAAACCTTTACATTTTTCACAATTTTAGGTTTCTCACTGAAATTATTTACAAACAGCTTGTGCAATTATGGCAGAAATTGTTGTAAAAGCTTCTCTGGGATCCCCTTTGTTCAGAAATAGCAGACTTATATGGCTTTGGCATTGCTTTTTGGTAATTAGAAGGCCGCTAAATGCTGCTGCGCACCACACGTTAATTATGCCCAGCAATGAAGGGGTTAAATTAGGTAGCTTGTAGGGAGCTTGCAGGGTTAATTTTAGAGATCAGCCTCCCACCTGACACATCCCACCCCCTGATCCCTCCCAAACAGCTCTCTTCCCTCCCCCACCCCACAATTGTTCCCGCCATCTTAAGTACTGGCAGAAAATCTGCCAGTACTAAATAAGAGGTTTTTTTTTTTTTTTTAAATAAAAATAATAAAGTATTTTAGCTGTGATGGACCCCTGCCTTAGCCCCAACCTCCCTGATCCCCCCTCCAGCTCTCTAACCCTCTCCCCTACCTAATTACCGCCATCTTGGGTACTGGCAGCTGTCTGCCAGTACCCAGTTTGGCCCCAAAAACCCCCCAAAAAGTATTTTTATTTTATTTTTTACTTAAAAAACTATTTCTGTAGTGTAGCAGCCCCCCACAATACCCCCACACCCTCCCAGATCCTTTTATATTTTTTTTTTAAAAAAATCCCTTTTTTTTCCCCTTTCTGCCCTCATTCATTGGTGTCAGTGTGGCTAATGGGTGCACGTGCACGCGCGCCCCGTGCGGGTGCACGTGCGCCCCGTGCACACGCACATGCACGCTCACGTGCACACTCACGCATCGTGCACGCGCACACGCATCGTGCACCCGGCGGACACTGGCACTATCGCTACCGGTGCAGAGAGGGCCACAGAGTGGCTCTCTCTGCATCGGAGGCTTGTAAAGTGGTATTGCAGGATGCCTCCATATCGAGGCATCACTGCAATACCCTCAGAGCTGCTGGAAGCATTTGTGATCGCTTCCAGCACTCTGTTTGACAACTGACGTACCAGGTACGTTCATTGTCATTAACTGCTTGTTAATGCATGACGTACCTGGTACGTCAGTTGTCATTAAGGGGTTAATATAATGTTTTGCGATGCAAGAGATCCTCGGTTTAGGGGTTAATAGGTAGTTTATGGGTGTTTAGTGCACTTTGTAACACTTTAGTTATGAGTTTTATGTAACAGTTTTGTAGCGTAAAACTCATAACTACTGCTTTTAGATTGTGAAACGGATCTTGTCGGTATAGTCTGCAACGCAAGCTTTTTAGCCTCACAGCAAAACTCGTATTGGCTGCGCTATGGAAGTCCCATGAAAAAACATAATTTTTACGTGTGCGGGGCTGATGTTGCGTTACAGGCTAAAAGGCTTGCGGTACAGCTATACCGACAAGACTTGTAATGGCTGCGGTGCTGTTTTAACACTGAAATTACTATTTTTTCAGCGCAACTTTCAGCTCCACTATAAATCTGAAAGAATTGTCAAATTCAGAATCAGGAACAAGGTCCTGTTCAGCAGATGACACTTCCCCATCAGAATTAGACAATTTAGCATCCTCAGAGTCAGAGCTTTGCAGAATTTGGGGCTGAGGGGAAAAATTTTGCACATTTACCTCAGGAGATTGAGGTAAATCCTCAGATTTGCGCTTATTTCTTACTTGATATGGGGATAGCTGCTAAATAATCTGCTACAACCTTGCGCACGCTGGTTTTAAATTCAGCGGTAAAGTCAGTAGTACCCCCCTGATAGATATGCACAGGACAATCTCCCTATAGGAAGTAGAAGGTTGTGTCTGATTTGCATGCAAAGTTTGAGGTAAACAGCTCTGACAAAGTTGAGTGACCAGGCACACTGGATCAGATTTGCAACTTTCAGAGGTAAATACTGGCAAAATATGTTAATATGTCATTTAATTATTGCACTATTTTCATTTTATTATTGCCCTATTGCTTGTATACAACCATGTGTTTAACCCCTGCAATGGGATTAAGCACATAGTTGCAGTCAGCTCCAAAGCAGCAAAGCAGCTAGCTGAAAACATCTGGTGAGCCAATGACAACAGACACGTGTGTAGGCAACGATCAACAGCTCCCAGTACTGTAGGATATGTACACATTGCTCAACAAAGGACACAAAGAACAAATTAAAGGGACATTAAACACTTTGAGATGGCAATATAAAATTCTAAAATCGTATAAATAAAAAAACTCTACAATATTCTTTCGTTATTTATTTTAACACGCAGGGGTTAGTGCGTGTATGACAAGTTGAAAGTAAAATGTTTGGCTATTGCAACCGCGCTAATTACTTCTCATAGAGGACAATGGAAAACACAAATAAAAAAAAACAAATAAAAAAAAAAACTAAATCGCTCACTCGCTAACCCGGCCTCGTTTAAACAAGTGTGCTATACACAACATAAATTATGCATATTTTACATTCCAATGTCCTTTTTTTTTTTAAATAAATATTTCTATGTATATCTGATTGACTTTTTGTAAAATATACAGGTAAAGATCTATACTGATACATATATATATATATATACACACACAATGCCTTGCAAAAGTAGTCACCCCCCTTGGCATTTTTCGTGTTTTGTTGCCGCACAACCTGGAATTAACATGGATTGTTTGAAGATTTGCATCATTTAATTTACAGAACATGCCCACAACTTTAAAGATGTTTTTTTTTTTATTGTGAAGCAAACAAATAGGACAAAATAACAGAAAAAGGAAATGTGCATAACTATTCACCCCCCTAAAGTCAATACTTTGTAGAGCCACCTTTTGCGGCAATCACACCTCCAAGTCGCTTTGGATAAGTCTCTATGAGCTTGCCACATCTTACCACTGGGATTTTTGCCCATTCCTCCTTGCAAAACTGCTCCAGCTACTTCAATGATGGTTTGCGCTTGTGAACAGCAATCTTTAAGTCTGAACACAGATTTTCTATTGGATTGAGGTCTGAGCTTTGACTAGGCCATTCCAACACATTTACATGTTTCCCCTTAAACCACTCAAGTGTTGCTTTAGCAGTGTGTTTGGGGTCATTGTCCTGCTGGAAGGTGAACCTCCGACCTAACAGGTTTTGCTCAAGAATATCCCTGTATTTAGCATCATCCATCTTTCCCTCAACTCTGACCAGTTTCCCAGTCCCAGCTGTGTTCTTTGGGTGATTTGATGTGTTGGGTTTGCGCCAGACACAGCGTTTTCTTTGATGGTCGAAAAGTTAAATTTTAGTCTCATCAGACCGGAGCACCTTCCTCCATACATTTTGGGAGTCTCCCACAAGCTTTTTCACAAACTCAAGAACGTGCCATTTTGTTTTTTGCTGAAAGTAATGGCTTTCTTCTGGCCACTGCCATAAAGCCCAACTCTATGGAGCGTACGGCTTATTGTCGTCCTATGTACAGATACTCCAGTCTCTGCTGTGGAACTCTGCAGCTCCTCCAGGGTTAACCTAGGTCTCTGTGCTGCCTCTCTGATTAATGCCCTCCTTGCATGGTCACTGAGTTTTGGGGGGCGGCCGTCTCTTCGCAGGTTTGCTGTTGTGCCATGTTCTTTCCATTTGGTTATGATAGATTTGATGGTGCTCCTGGGAATCATCAAAGATTTGGAAAAAAATTTATAACCTAACCCTGACTTGTACTTCTCAACAACATTGTCCCTTACTTGTTTGGAGAGTTCCTTGGTCTTCATGGCAGTGTTTGGTTAGTGGTGCCTGTTGCTTTGGTGTTGCAGCCTCTGGGGCCTTTCAAAAAAGGTGTGTATATGTAATGACAGATCATGTGACACTTAGATTGCACACAGGTGGACATCATCTCCCTAATTATGTGACTTCTGAAGGTAATTGGTTGCACCAGAGCTTTTTATGGGCTTCATAACAAAGGGGGTGAATACATACGCACATGCCAATTTTCTGTTTTCTATTTCTAAAAAATAGTTTTATGTATATATTTTTCTAATTTCACTTCACCAACTTAGACTATTGTGTTCTGATCCATCACATAAAATTCAGATTAATAAAACATTGAACTTAAGGCTGTAATGTAACAAAATAGGTAAAAAGTCAAGGGGGGTGAATACTTTTGCAAGGCATTGTGTATATATATATATATATATATATATATATATATATATATATATATATCCATTTAAAAATACTTAGAACGGGGACGGAGCTTGGCCGCACTGAGTAATGGCCGCACACTAGTTTGCTCTGAGGCCTCAAACCCACGGGACAGGCAGCCGTGATAGCAACGACGGGGCTAAACAGATTCAAACAGGAGCCGTAAGCAGCACAAGTCACAGGGACCAGGCTGGCAGGAGGAAAAATTTCACCGGCAACGAAAAAGACCGCAATCGCTCCGTGTGCAGTACAAGGCCTGAGCAACAGCCTAAATTAGGAACTGGTAACAGAGGCACATACAGACACGCCGCGCCACGCGGCGCAACTCCATAAAGACCACAGGCACAAATAAGCAGGAGGCAGTAATCGAGGGGCACTGGAAGCACTAAGATAGGAAAAGAAACAAAAAAGACTTATAAAGGGGCATACATACTTATAACGATTCCACATATAACAAAAACGGAATAAGGAAAAAGGGGTAGGAAAAAATAATAGCAAGGCTAACACGCAGATCCCCCTAAATTACAAGCAAAAAGACACACCAAGCAAAAAACAGGGGTGACCAAAGACTGAAAGACACTCAAGAATAAATGAGAGATCTAAGTGCATTTCACAAATGCAGGAAAACACAGAAAGAAGTTCACTTTCATTAATGCATTCATAGCTGCTACAAAAAAGCAAATACATGCACTAGCATAAAAGACATCCCAGAAGAATTATACAATACTGCTACCCCATTTATTTTACACACCATAGTAGCACAAACCCCCACAGGGCCTCACTGCACACAAACTAAATAACAGGACTCTGGGGCTTAGAACCCGACTCACCATACGCAGGAGGGTATGCCAGCAAAGAGAAATCCAAAAACTGAAACATTAATTAAAGCCAAAAAAATAAACCAATATCTCACACCCCTGGAGAGCACGCCACGAAAAACTGACTCTGAGGAAACCCATCAACAGACACCTCCAGACATGGATGCACAAGCATGCAGCAACCCCCACCCTGCCACAGAACTCACAAAAGCTGACTTGCAAAATTTGGCGACTAAAGATGACATTAAAAATGCCATGGCAGATATGAAAGAGATGTTCTCCGAAATGAAAAAAGACATAAAAAAAATAGACAGAAGAGTTAACACTCTAGAAGAGAGCCATGAACTGTCAACGCAAGACATACAGCACTTATCACAATTAACATACAATCAAGAAGAGGTGATCAACAACCTAATGGAAAAAGTAGAGGATCTCGACAATAGAGGCCGTAGGAATAACCTCAGGGTCAGAGGTGTACCAGAATCAGTACAACCTGCAGCAATCCAGGGACACTTACAAGCCCTCTTCAGGACCATACTAGGAACCAGCAATTCACCAGACATCATCATGGAAAGGGCGCACAGGGCGCTGAGAGCTAAGCCACCTGCAAAAGCTCCCCCAAGGGACATAATAGTAAAATTCTTAAACTATCTTGACAAGGAAGAAATATTAAAACATTCCAGAATGATACTACAGATAACACATGCAGGATTTCCCATCCAAATTTTCACAGACCTTAGCCCCACTACGTTGCAAAAGAGAAGGGAGCTACAATATATAACCACAGTCCTCAGATCGCAGAAGATAGCTTACAGATGGGGGTTCCCTGTGAGTATAACGGCGACACGAGGAGACAAAACTGCAACATTTCGGGGTCCATATGACCTAAGCTCTTTTTGTGAAACCCTGCAGATACAGATCACTCAACCCACAGAACCCCTCACCCAGACAAGAACCAGGCCTACTACAAGTAAGGGGGCAGAAGATCAAATTTCAAATCCTATGAGGCCGAGAGTCCAAGATTTGCTAGACAACAATAAATAAAAACTAAGAAGCAGATCACCCCGCACAGCAGCGATAGATGAAGGAACAGGCAAGATCAAGTACACTACCTCCAGGGCAGATGAGTATATTTTTTCTTTTGTGTTTTCACTAAGAACAGGCCATCATACATCCTATGTCCAAAAAGCATGACAACTTTATATTTGTAGCTGCTAAAGAGAAATCAAGCAGAAACACACATAACGGGCATTGGGATAGTGACTTTTTTCCCCGTAAGGGGCCTTCAAAGACTTATCACACCGAAGATTGACATATCCCCAACGCCCTCCAAGCAAGGACTAGACACAGCTGCGTCCTAACAGTGTACATTGGCTCCTATAATGCGAGCATAGTAAAGTTAATAAGTTTAGAAAACCCGTTGTTTAACCAGTGCTTAAAACCACTAATGTTATTAATGATTGACAGTTCAAAGGTTGCCGTCCCGGGGGCGAAAGGACCCTTCCCTCTGGTACAGTTCTAGATTAGTCTAACCATTTGTACTGATAATCTATAGTTAAGCTGTATACAAGAATATTGATTGCTAATTCTTTTACCCTTTCCTCTCTCCTTTTTTCTTTTTCTTTTCTTTTCCTTGCTTCCTCTCTCCTACCCTTACATCTCTCACTCACTGTTCGCAACTGTATAGGATATAACGTTATTGTGCTATTGTGATTACTGACCTATATTGTTTTCTCTCCTTACCCCATCCCCTCTGACCCCCTCTTCACACAAAGCGACTAGAAGAGTCGCAACCCACGTTTACGAGAACAACGGACTCCCGTGACCTAAACGGCTCATAGTGGTAACGTACACTGCACTCACGCATTCACTCCACAGATCTTACGCTAAACATGAACAAACAGGCAGACACCCACACAATGAATATTATTACTATCAATGTAAAAGGCTTCAATATTCCCCAAAAGAGGTCAATGATCCTAAATGATCTCTACAAACAAAAGGGGGCAATCATTCTCCTACAGGAGACACACTACAAGAAAGGAAAGGAGCCAAAATGGAACCATCACAAATATACTTCAGCATACTTCTCATCCAGTCAGTCAGGAAAAGGTGGAACAGGCATACTGATCAGGCATGACATACCATTACAGATACAGAACATCGAAAAAGATAGAGACGGGAGATACCTGATATTAACCGGGTTTCTACACAACAGACCGATCACACTAGCAAATGCATACTTCCCTAATACACAACAATTAGCATTTATGCATAAGCTATCAATGACTTTGCTAGACAACACCAAAGGTATAGTGATAATGGGAGGAGACTTTAATGTACCGCTCAACCCTGAGGTAGATACATCAGAAGGGGTCTCTAGCATAGCAAACAAAGTCATAAATCCCTAAACTTACACGATACTTGGCGCACCATCCACCCAACTGTCAGGGACTACACGTTTTTCTCCCACCCACACAAAGTATACTCCCGTATCGATTATATCCTAACAGACTCAATAGGTTTAGCTCTAGTAGACAGAATATCTATCCTACCTATCACATGGTCGGACCACGCACCTGTCAAATATCCTGGCCAGAGAGCCCAATCACTCCATACATGTGGAAATTAGATGACAGCTTATTAGAACACCCACTAATAAAACCAAAGCTGGAGAAAGCCTTAGCTGAATACTTCCAATTAAACACTTTACCAGATATCGCCTGGATACACATATGGGAGGCCCACAAATGTGTCCTAAGAGGTGAGCTGCTGAAACACAAAGCAAATATAATAAAACAAAATAGATGCAAATATGAATCCTTACTTAAAACGCTGCAACAATTAGAAAGAGATCACAAAAAAGACCCAAAATGCACAAACACCCTAGGACGCCTCACACAAACGAGAAAGGAACTAAACGAATTTCTCCAGCAGGAACAGCAAAAACGGGATCTGCTTTTACAGCAGAAATACTATGATCAAGGTAACAAAGCAGGCAGACTGCTAGCCAGAGCACTAAAACGCAAACAGCTCAAAACACACATACATCACCTCAAAAACAGATCAGGTTTAATTAAAAGCGATAGCATATCCATAGCAGAAGAATTCCGCACATATTATTCGGCATTATACAACATATCAGCAGACAACAGCGACAAAGACAGAATAGAAAGCAAACAAAAGGCCATAGAGCAATACTTAGAAAAAGTTACACTGCCCAAACTAAACGAAGAACAAACACGACACTTAGACTCACCAATCACCACGATTGAGATATTGACAGCGATAAAATCACTACCCTCAGGGAAAAGCCCAGGCCCCGACGGCTTTAGTACTAAATATTACAAAAAATTTGCCCAAATTCTAGCTCCCAAAATGGAAAAAATGTTCGCCTCACTGAAGGCAACTGGCGGTTTCCCTAGAGAGATGCTGGAAGCATATATCACTGTTCTCCCCAAACCAGGCAGATCCCCAGATAGGCCTGAACACTTTAGACCGATATCCCTCCTGAACGTGGACATCAAGATATTTGCCAGAGTTATGGCGGATAGACTGAATGTCGTACTCCCATCTTTAATAACACCAGATCAGGTAGGATTCATTCTGGGGAGGGAGGCTAGGGACAACACCCTGAAAGTTATGCAGTTAATGACACTGGCTCGAAATACCCAACAAGAGATGGCCTTGGTTTCGACTGATGCCGAAAAGGCCTTCGACAGGGTGGACTGGGATTTTCTCAGGGCCACCCTGCGAGGCATGAGCATAGGAGATAGCTTCATTAGAAAAGTTTTCTCCCTATATACAGACCCCACAGCCAAAGTAAAAACTAACACAGTCTTATCAGACTCTTTTCACATTAAGAACGGCACAAGGCAGGGCTGTCCCCTGTCGCCCATTTTGTTTGTGCTGTCCATAGAAGTCCTAGCATGTAAAATTAGAGCAGACCCCAAAATAAAAGGCATCCAGACCCAATCAAGTGAATATAAGCTTGCGATGTATGCGGACGACATATTGCTCACACTCACTGACCTTGAAACATCTATCCCAACACTTCTAGACACAATACAAGAATACGGAGGTGTATCAAATTTTCATCTTAACCTCTCTAAATCAGAGTTACTTAACATAACAGCCACAACACAGACTTTAAACAAAATCAAAAGCGACAGCCCCCTCCGGATCCAACAAACACATATTAAATATTTAGGTATATACCTGACCAAAGACTCCGCAAATCTATTTACAGCATATTACAAAGCATTGCATAAAAATATAATAAGTGATTTGTCGGGATGGAAAAATAAGACATTGTCATGGATAGGGCGCATACATGTGATAAAAATGAATGTCCTCCCTCGCGTGTTATACACCCTACAGACACTCCCCATAGCACTGCCCAAAGACTATCTAAGTCAGCTACAAAGCCAGATTGACAAATTTATATGGAATGGGATACGCCCTAGAGTGTCGAGAAAAACTCTATACCTGCCCAGGGAAAGAGGTGGCCTGGGACTCCCCGACATACAGACATACAGACTGGCAGCTCTGCTACAGAGAATCATAGACTGGAGCCACAATTCCGACAATAAGCAGTGGGTACGGGTAGACAGAGAGGTATTGAAACTGGGAAATGTGGGATGCATGGCCTGGCTGGACCCAACAGAAAGACCAGATATAATACAGGACTTCCCACTACTGAAAGAACTTTTCGCCCAATGGGATAAGCTAGTTAACACAAGCACTCATGTCACATCAAGGCCCTCACCCCTAACCCCGATTGAATATAACTCAGACTTACCCTTCATACCAAATACTAAAATAGAGAAACCAGACAAAATACAGCTGAAAGACTGCATACTAAAGAGCATAGCACCAGGAGGAAAGTTAATATCGCAGCAAGACTGGATTAACAAATTCGGTGACAATCCAATGAACTGGTACACTCGAGCTCAGACCACTCACTTCTTAACCACACACAAGCAACAAAAAGACATGACGCGCCAGCTAACATTATTTGAAACATTATGCACAATGACAAACTACCCAAGACATACTCTATCATCCTTATACAAGATCCTCGCATCTGACTCATCAGACACTCTCCCCACATACTGTCACAAATGGACAAAAGAACTAGGCTTAGATATCACTCACAAAGAATGGTTTGGGATATTCAATAATCACAAAAAAGCATCAGTGTCAGCGAAAATACAAGAAATTAATTACAAACTCTTATCAAGGTGGTATCTCACTCCGCAGGGACTTAAAAAAATCTATAAACATAGCAATGGCTTATGCTGGAGGGGATGCGGCGCACATGCAGATATGTTACATATCTGGTGGGGCTGCGACAGAGTTAGACCGTACTGGGAAGCAGTGGTTGCACAAATTAATAAAATACTAGAGACTGAAATACAAATGACACCGGGGCTATTACTGTTCCACAAGCTCCCAAACACTAGGGACGACACAAAACAATCACTTCTATTCATAATGCTAAACAGCGCCAAAATCCTGATACCCAAAAAGTGGAAATCACCTGAAGTTCCCAATATTGAGGCCTGGAAGACACAAGTCGAGAACCTACTTGTTTTGGAAAGATATCACTTCCTCAAGTCAAACAGTCTAGACAAACACGAGTACATGATGATGAGGTGGAACGCAGGCAAAAATAAATAAATAAATGAATAATAATTAAAAAAAAAAAAAAAAAACACCTTAGAATGTCTATAGTTACCCACACACTTTACATAGATATACACTCACGCCGCAAACACATAAACCGAAATACTTGCTCAAAACAGATCGCGACAGGGTCACTGGAGTCCGTGACAACTGACACATAGAGTATCATACATTTAATCTAACCATATTCCCTCTCCCTACCTACCCCCCCCCCCTTCCCACAAACTCTTCTTTCAATCCCACTTTTATTAAGAAGAAACTGTAACAAGAAATTTATGATTAACAATTTTTTGACAATATGTATCTAGTTTACTAACAACAGCATCTCAATAGTTGTCAATATAGTGATGAAAATGGAAAATGAAGAACTAAAATCACGGACACGAAAGGACATCAATAACGAAAACCACCACTGACTCAGCAATTTCTCACTATAAGGTTAACTTAGATTGAAAAACACTTGATAACAGACTTTGAGATTTTATAAGTTGTCCTTTGGTTTCCTTGTAACACATTTTGTGAGGGCACCTAATGTAAGCCCAAACCTGCATTTAAGATGTCTGTGAAACTTATAATTTTAATAAAGTTCTTTTGAAAAAAAAAAAAAAATACTTAGAACATTTTTCCCTATGTGAAGAACATTGGAATGTAAAATATTTACAGTAAATACACACACTAAAACACTTTATTAAAAGGGGTGTGAAACCCAAAACGTTTATTTCATGATTTAGATAGAACATTCAATTTTAAACAACTTTCTAATTTACTTCTACTATTATAATTTTTTTCTTAGCTCCCTTGGTATCTTTTGTTGAAAAGCAGGTATGTTTAGAAACCGGACTATTTCTGGAGCACTATATGGCAGCAGTTTCGCAAGAATGCTATCCATTTCCACAGAATATAATGGGAACTAAGCAATAGAAGTAAAATTAGAAACTTTTTCTTTTATGTTGAAATATTTTATTAGAATTTTTCAATTAATACAATTGTACAGGAACAGAGATGAGTCACATATTTGTACATCAGCAACAAACGGCTAGATTACGAGTTGTGCGTCAAGGTAAAAAAGCAGCATTAACAGGTCCTAATGCTGCTTTTTTACGCCTGCTGCTATTACGAGTCTTGCAGGTTTAGGGGCACCGCACACTTCTTTGGCCTTACCGCAAAACGACTTACGTAAACCTCGTAAAGTCTTTTTTCTATGGGACTTCCATAGCGCCGGTATTACGAGTTTGTCCTGGGAGGCCAAAAAGTGAGCGGTACACCCTCTACCTCCAATATCCCTAACGCATTCTAAAGTCAGTAGTTAAGAGTTTTATGGTACAACGCCGTAGCATAAAACTCATAATTAAAGTGCTAAAAAGTACACTAACACCCATAAACTACCTATTAACCCCTAAACCGAGGCCCTCCCGCATCGCAAACGCTAAAATATTTTTTTTAACCCCTAATCTGCCGCTCCGGACATTGTCGCTACTAGAATAAACATATTAACCCCTAAACCGCCGCACTCCCGCATCGCAAACACTAGTTAAATAATTTTAACCCCTAATCTGCTATCCCTAACATCGCTGCCACCTACCTACATTTATTAACCCCTAATCTGCCGTCCCCAACGTCGCCGCCACTATATTAAATGTAATAACCCCTAAATCTAAGTCTAACCCTAACACCCCCTAACTTAAATATAATTTAAATAAATCTAAAGAAAATTACTATAATTAACTAAATTATTCCTATTTAAAACTAAATACTTACATATAAAATAAACCCGAAGCCGGGAGAAGTCTTCATCCAAGCCGGGCGAAGTGGTCCTCCAGACGGGCAAAAGTCTTCATCCAGACGGCATCTTCTATCTTCATCCATCCGATGCGGAGCGGGCCCATCTTCAAGACATCCGACACGGAGCATCCTCTTCATCTGGAGTCTTCTTACTGAATGAAGGTACCTTTAAGTGACGTCATCCAAGATGGCGTCCCTTAGATTCCGATTGGCTGATAGAATTCTATCAGCCAATCGGAATTAAGGTAGGAAAAACCCTATTGGCTGATGCAATCAGCCAATAGGATTGAACTTCAATCCTATTGGCTGATTGCATCAGCCAATAGGATTTTTTCAACCTTAATTCCGATTGGCTGATAGAATTCTATCAGCCAATCGGAATCTAAGGGACGCCATCTTGGATGACTTCACTTAAAAGTACCTTCATTCAGTAAGAACACTCCGGATGAAGAGAATGCTCCGCGTCGGATGTCTTGAAGATGGACACGCTCCACGTAAGATGGATGAAGATAGAAGATGCCGTCTGGATGAAGACTTCTGGCCGTCTGGAGGACCACTTCGCCCCGCTTGAATGAAGACTTCTCCCGGCTTCGTTGAGGACTTCGGCCTTGTTGGATGAGGACTTCGGCCTTGTTGGATGAAGACTTCTGCCGCTTCCTTGAGGATGGATGTCCTGTCTTCAGAACAGTAAATCTATCTTCAGGGGGGGTTAGGGTTAGGTTTTTTTAAAGGTGTGTTGGGTGGGTTTTATTTTTAGGTTAGGGTTTGGGCCTGCAATAGAGCTAACTTTCCTTTTAAGGGCAATGCCCACCCAAATGCCATTTTTCAGGGCAATGGGGAGCTTAGGTTTTTTTAGTTAGTATTTTATTTGGGAGGTTGGTTGTGTGGATGGTGGGTTTTACTGTTGGGGGGTTGTTTGTATTTTTTTATTTACAGGTAAAAGAGCTGATAACTTTGGGGCAATGCCCTGCAAAAGGCCCTTTTAAGGGCTATTGATAGTTTAGTCTAGGGTTTTTTATTTGGGGGGGGGCTTTTTTTATTTTGATAGGGCTATTAGATTAGGTGTAATTAGTTTAAAAATCTTGTAATTTGTTTATTATTTTCTGTAATTTAGTGTTTTTATTTTTGTACTTTAGCTAATTTAATTTATTTAATTGTTTTTAATTTAGTAAATGTATTTAATTACAGTGTAGTGTTAGGTGTTATTGTAACTTAGGTAAGATTTTATTTTACAGGTACTTTTGTATTTATTTTAGCTAGGTAGTTATTAAATAGTTAATAACTATTTAATAACTATTGTACCTAGTTAAAATAAATACAAACTTACCTGTAAAATAAAAATAAACCCTAAGCTAGCTACAATGTAACTATTAGTTATATTGTAGCTAGCTTAGGGTTTATTTTATAGGTAAGTATTTAGTTTTAAATAGGAATTATTTAGGTAATAATATTAATTTTTATTTAGATTTATTGTAATTATATTTAAGTTAGGGGGGGTGTTAGGGTTAGACTTAGGTTTAGGGGTTAATACATATAGTATAGTGGCGGCGACGTTGTGGGCAGCAGATTAGGGGTTAATAAATGTAGGTAGGTGGTGGCGATGTTAGGGACGGCAGATTAGGGGTTAATAATATTTAACTAATGTTTGCGAGGCGGGAGTGCGGCGGTTTAGGGGTTAATATGTTTATTATAGTGGCAGCGACGTTGGGGCGGCAGATTAGGGGTTAATAAATATAATGTAGGTGTCTGCGATGTTGGGGGCAGCAGATTAGGGGTTAATAAATATAATGTAGGTGGCGGCGGTGTCCGGAGCGGCAGATTAGGGGTTAATAAGTGTAATATTAGGGGTGTTTAGACTCAGGGTTCATGTTAGGGTGTTAGGTGTAAACATAAATTTTATTTCTCCATAGGAATCAATGGGGCTGCGTTACTGAGTTTTACGCTGCTTTTTTGCAGGTGCTAGACTTTTTCTCAGCCTGCTCTCCCTGTTGATTCCCATGGGGAAATCGTGCACGAGCACCTACGACCAGCTCACCGCTGACTTAAGCAGCGCTGGTATTGGAGTGCGGTAAGGAGCACAATTTTGCTCAACGCTCACTTCTTGCCTTTTAACGCCGGGTTTGTAAAAACCTGTAATACCAGAGATGCAGGTAAGTGAGCGGTGAGAATAATGCTCGTTAGCACCGCATATCCTCTAACGCAAAACTCGTAATCTAGCCGAAAGATTGTAGTATAATACATTGGAATATTTTGTGTACAAACAAATGTCTCCTTATCAAATATATTGGTCTTCTAGTGGTTCCTATATAACTGAACCCCTCCAGTAGGAGACGTTTATTAACGGTAAGTGGGAAGAAAGTAAGAAGAAAAAAATAAATAATAAAAATAAATAAAGATTAAAAAAAAAAAGAAGAAAAAAAAAAAAAAGAAAGAAAAGTGGCCACTTGCGATCAACTATGTGTGTGGGTTTGTGATTAATGGTTCAGTGATTCTCACACTACTCCTATTCGCCATCCTCCTTGTGTCTTCCCACACAATCCACTCCTCCCCAGTATTCAAGTAATTTGTTGTCTAATAGACTAGAGGCGATATTGGCCATTTGGTGGTAGAATTTAATTTTATTTATTTACAGCGTCATAGTTTGGTATTGAAGATTTCCAATGTTTTGCCGACTGGAAAATGCAATTGGGCTTGTTCCATAGTAAGTGTTATCTGCTTATCAAATATTTCACTTAACAACTTAGATGTTGACGTCCATATATGTTCCACTTTAGGGCATTCCCACCATATGTGGATATATGTTCCCTCATCTGTGAATCCTTGATAGCATTGGTGTTGCACTGAGTTATCTATTTCTGTGAGGCTGTGCTTAAATCTGCTGGGATGGATGTACCACCTATATGCTACTTTTGTGTAATTTTCTTTTAGGTTTGCGCTAGTAAAGCATGATAGACCCTTTTAAGTATATCTGCCCATTCTTTATTATTCTTAGTAAAATGCCCTTCTTCCCATTTTTGAATACATTTTAAATTCTTGGGTTGTGAATCTTTGCTTAGTGAATTGTATAGGCCTGAAATTGCTTCTTTTACTCTCTGAGAGGATATATATAACCTCTCAAAGAAGGTAGTACTAATTTTGTCTTTTGTTTTCCTAACTTCCTTGATTCTTGAAACTAATTGTAAGTAGTGAAACCAAGAGTTTAGGAGGGTGGGTTGAAGACTGAGGACATTAGTTCATTGGTGTGCATCCACTATGCGATAGAGGCTCTTGTTAGTCCAGATATCAATTACATCATCTTTAACTTTATTTGAATAATTAGCCAGAGTATAAATATAGGTGAATGTGGACATTTAACTACAGTATTTAGTCCTATACGTGGCCCCTAATAGTCAGTAATATACATAGTTTAACATTAAGATCAGGGAGCAGAGCTCAACAAATAGCAAATCTTACAGTATAATACTAGGAAACACATCAAGATGTATTAGGACGTTCACAAAGCTTTAAAGAAAAATAATCCGCAAAAAGATATAAAAATGCCCAAACAAACCTAAGAGCAGTCCAGTTATGGCAGTTTTAGCAGAGTTGTTCTAATTACAGTGCCTCAAACATTAATATATTAGTAACAACGTCCAAAGTACCATTTCAGAGCCTGAGTACTAAGGGCTCCCATTTCTATGAAAGCGCTACCCTTCGCTAGATTTACCATTTGTCTCCAAAGCGGTAGGTCTGCTGGCTTGTTCTGGCTATTTGCCCAAAATGTTCTGTGTTTTAAAGTCTGAATATCCAGGAACTTACAGAAAGTAAGGAAGCTGGTAAGTGTAAATCCATGACCGCAGCAGGCCCATGGCGAAAGGTTTCATCCGTTAGCTGATGAGAAGCTTGAGTGCTGTGAATGAGTAATGTGTGCAGCAGAGAGAAAACTCCCTGCCTAAGTAGTTCGGGCACTGCAAACTAATATAATGTTCCTCAGTTTCGAGGGTTTTAGGGACAGTAGTTTTAGGAGAGGAAGTGATTTTGATCAGTCCTCCCTGTCCCAGGGAAAGGTGTCCACTAACCCACGCCAGTTTTAGTGATGCTATGACGTTGCAATGGCTCCCTCAGCCGATCGTAGGAAAATTGTATTCCCACTGCTTCTAAACTGTCTTTGGGTTCTTTAGTGAGGTACAATCTGAAGCCTCCATCTGTACTAGAGCCGGGTGTAGTGGCTTTAGCCATGGGCCGCCTGAAGGAGTTGCCTGCTTCCCCCGAGGCGTGTATATAATTTTGAGTTCCTCCATCTCGTGTTGCTGAGGGTTTAAGGAATCCTCAGTTGGTATCGGTAGTTTCTTCAGGGAAGACAGTAGTGAGGCAATGCTCATCTTGAGGGTCTGGAAGTGATCGTCAAAGAGCCTCGGGTGCGAAGTTCCCAGGCCTCTACCGCCTCCATGTTAAAACTGGACTACAGGCACAAGCGAGCAGCTCTTAGGTATAGACTCCATAACGCTTAGATGTGCAGAGAGAGTAAGGACAGGTTAGAGGTCCGGGATAAAGTATATTGTGGTCAGCTAGCTCCTCTGACAATAAATATCACCAAGGTTAGCGGATCTAGTAGATGAAACAGTAGTGCTTACCGCATGGCAAGGTTTAGAGGCCATAATCTTGCATATCTCCTCAATGTAGTGCTTTTTCTCGCTTGAGATACTTAGGCGGGTATTAATGAAATATTGGATATAAATCTAGACATAATATTAGATTATTTTCCATTTTTTTAGGATATAAGCCAGGAGCTCTGCTCATACACGTCTGCCCTCATCTGGAGTTGGCTCCGCCCCCGTAACTGTTTATTTTAATCGATTTATGTTGTGCTTGGTTCAACTTTTTTTTTTTATCTCCTTATCCTTTACATGAGGTCTTTAGTCGCGCTAACCTAATGGGCATAAAATTAGTTTCTGTTTACTATAAACTTGTAATAAGTACTAGTTAACCCAGATACGATATTAAAATATTGCACGCATGCTAACAATAGCATGCCACGTGTAATCTAGCCCTTAATGTGCCTATTTGTTACTGTGAAATTATCTGCAAGAATTTGACGGATAAAAAAACACACACATATGCCACAAAATATACTCACCAGTATCACAAATTGCCTGCTTTTGAGTTTCCAGACTTTTTATACATGGAGACTCTGTTTGTTCGGCAACTGGAGTCTCAACATCACCTGTACAAATAATTTAATGCACAGATTCTGGTTACGCAAATATTTTAACCACAACAAAACATTATAGATATAAAAACACGTTTTCACTAATCATGTAATTACTGTTTATCATGGTTGTGTTTCAAATACTCCAGCCCCCTTCTACAGTGTCTATTTTAGGACATTGTCAAATGTCATATTCATATAGCAGATTGAGTGCATATTTCCACATGACTGACAAGCACTTTGATTTGTGACACCTTAAAGGTCCTAGTCACTGTCAGAGTCACTTAACATTTTAGTTTATCCAAATGCCATGTGACCTTAACAGTGACCAAAACCAACAAAGGTCACTGTTGCTGTGGCTACTAGAGTCACTTGGCATTTTTGCTTCATCAAAATGCCATGAGACCGCGACCAACAAAGATCACTGTTGTTGTGGCTGTCAGAGTCACTTAGTTGCTTGGCATTGATATCTGATTATCAAAACTTGCTTGTGAAGGCAAACATGACCACAACAGTGACTGCAACCAGCAGTATAGTGCCCCTGTCACTATCAGAGTCACTTAGCATTTCTGCTTTCCCCCCAAAATGCCTTGTGATTATGACTGTAACCAACAGAGGTCACTGTTGTCAGTGACTTTTTTTTCTTATCCAAAATACTTGATTCTGTTGCATACGAAATCCAACTCTAATAACTGTTCATGGCAAAACATATGCTTTTAGTTACAAGGGTTGCTAGATCAAAAAAAAAAAAAAAGTTAATTATCCATTTTTTTGTTACCAGAAAGCTGGCTAATGCCTGAATAAAAAGAAAGAAGCGCTCAATCTGGGAACGAATAATAGCATAATAGCTTGTTCTATGGCTAGTAACCACCCAAGAAGCAGCCTCTTTTTGGTCAACATGTGTCTTTCACAGAAGAACTTTCCTGTAGCATATTAGTCTGATATTGACTTACTGACCCAATGTTTTTCTTTCATGATTCAGAAAGTGTCCACAGCTTGATGTATACAAGGTGGGTGGTCGCTTGTATACATCAAGCTGTGGACACTTCCCGTTTAAGAAGAAAAACTTAAATTATGCTTACCTGATAATTTTCTTTTATTCTGACGGGAAGAGTCCACAGCTCCCCACCCGTGTTTTTCTATGGGGCGGCTGTATAATACAAGGTGAGTGTACACTTATTAACTAACTAAACCTATTAACCCCTAAACCGCCCCCCCCCCCCACATCACAACAATCTAAATTAAACTATATTAACCTCTAAATACATAATACAAACTTACCTGTGAAATAAAAATAAAACCCAACGGCTAGATTACGAGTTTTGTCAGTAAAGCTGTGCATTGCTAACGCTCAGTTCCAGCTCACCTCTCACCTACAAACAACGCTGGTATTACAAGTTTTTTTCAACCCGGCGTTAGCCTCTAAAAAGTGATCGTTGAGCAAAATTTAGCTCCACATCTCACCTCAATACCAGCGTTGCTTACGGTAGCGGTAAGCTGGCTGAACGTGCTTGTGCACGATTTCCCCGTAGGAAACAATGGGGCAGATTTGGCTGAAAAAAAACCTAACACCTGCAAAAAATTTATGTCTACACGTAACACCCTAACATGAACCCTGAGTCTAAACACCCCTAATCTTACACTTATTAACCCCTAATCTGCCGACCCCGACATCGCTGCCACCTGCATAACCTTATTAACCCCTAATCTGCCACTCCGGACACTGCCGCCACCAACATTATACCTATGAACCCCTAATCTGCTGCCCCTAACGTCGCCAACACCTACATTATATTTATTAACCCCTAATCTGCCGACCCCAACGTCGCCGCAACTATAGTAAATGTATTAACCCCTAATCTGCCGCAACCAATGTCGCCGCCACTATAATAAAGTTATTAACCCCTAAAACTAAGTCTAACCCTAACCCTAACACCCCCCTAACTTAAATATAATTTAAATACATCTAAATAAATTTACTAGTATTAACTAAATTATTCCTATTTAAAACTAAAATACTTACCTATAAAATAAACCCTAAGCTAGCTACAATATAACTAATAGTTACATTGTAGCTAGCTTAGGGTTTATTTTTATTTTACAGGCAACTTTGTATTTATTTTAACTAGGTACAATAGTTATTAACTATTTAATAACTACCTATCTAAAATAAATACAAATTTACCTGTAAAATAAACCCCAACCTAAGTTACACCTAACACTACACTATAATTAAATGAATTACCTAAACTAACTACAATTAATTACAATTAAATTAAATAAACTAAATTACGGGGAAAATAAAAAAGAAATTACAAATTTTTAAACTAATTACACCTAATCTAATCCCCCTAATAAAATAAAAAAGCTCCCCAAAATAAAAAAATTCCCTACCCTATACTAAATTACAAATAGCCCTTAAAAAGGCCTTTTGCGGGGCATTGCCCCAAAGTAATCAGCTCATTTACCTGTAAAAAAAAATACAATACCCCCCCAACATTAAAACCCACCACCCACACACCCAACCCTACACTAAAACCCACCCAATCCCCCCTTAATAAAACCTAACACTACTTCCTTGAAGATCACCCTACCTTGAGACGTCTTCACCAAGCCGGGCACAAGCGGTCCTCCAGAGGAGCAGAAGTCTTCATCCGATCCAGGCAGAAGAGGACATCCAGACGGGCAGAAGTCTTCATCCAGACGGCATCTTCTATCTTCTTCCATCCGGAGCGGAGAGGGTCTATCTTGAAGACATCCGACGCGGAGCATCCTCTTCCATCCGACGGCGACTGAAGAATGAAGGTTCTTTTAAGTGACGTCATCCAAGATGGCGTCCCTTCAATTCCGATTGGCTGATAGAATCCTATCAGCCAATCGGAATTAAGGTAGGAAACATCCTATTGGCTGATGCAATCAACCAATAGAATTGAAGTTCAATCTTATCGGCTGATCCAATCAGCCAATAGAATGCAAGCTCAATTCTATTGGCTGATTGCATCAGCCAATAGGATTTTTCCTACCTTAATTCCGATTGGCTGATAGGATTCTATCAGCCAATCGGAACTGAGGGGACCCCATCTTGGATGACGTCACTTAAAGGAACCTTCATTCTTCAGTCGCCGTCGGATGGAAGAGGATGCTCCGCGTCGGATGTCTTCAAGATGGATCCGCTCCGCTCCGGATGGAAGAAGATAGAAGATGCCGCCTGGATGAAGACTTCTGCCCGTCTGGATGTCCTCTTCTGCCCCTCTGGAGGACCACTTGTGCCCGGCTGGGTGAAGACGTCTCAAGGTAGGGTGATCTTCAAGGGGGTAGTGTAAGGTTTTATTAAGGGGGTATTGGGTGGGTTTTAGAGTAGGGTTGGGTGTGTGGGTGGGGGGTTTTAATGTTCGGGGGGTATTGTATTTTTTTTTTACAGGTAAAAGAGCTAATTACTTTGGGGCAATGCCCCGCAAAAGGCCCTTTAAAGGGCTATTTGTAATTTAGTATAGGGTAGGGATTTTTTTTTATTTTGGGGGGCTTTTTTATTTTATTAGGGGGATTAGATTAGGGGGATTAGATTAGGTGTAATTAGTTTAAAAATTTCTTTTTTATTTTCTGTAATTTAGTGTGTGTTTTTTTCGTAATTTAGTTTATTTAATTTAATTTAATTGTAATTAATTGTAGTTAATTTAGGGATTTAATTTAATTATAGTGTAGTTTTAGGTGTAATTGTAACTTAGGTTAGGGTTTATTTTACAGGTAAATGTGTATTTATTTTAGCTAGGTAGTTATTAAATAGTTAATAACTATTTAATAACTATTCTACCTAGTTAAAATAAATACAATGCCTGTAAAATAAAAATAAACCCTAAGATGGCTACAATGTAACTATTAGTTATATTGTAGCTATCTTATGGTTTATTTTATAGGTAAGTATTTAGTTTTAAATAGGATTAATTTATTTAAATTGTAGTAATTTTATTTCGTTTTATTTAAATTATATTTAAGTTAGGGGGGCTAGTTTTAGGGTTAGACTTAGGTTTAGGGGTTAATAAATTTAGTATAGTGGCGGTGAAGTTGGGGGCGGCAGATTAGGGGTTAATAAATGTAGGTAGGTGTCGGCGATGTTAGGGACGGCAGATTAGGGGTTAATAATATTTAACTAGTGTTTGCGAGGAGGGAGTGCGGCGGTTTAGGGGTTAATACATTTATTTAAGTGGCGGCGATGTCCGGTCGGCAGATTAGGGGTTAAAAACTTTATTGAAGTGTTTGCGATGTGTGTGGGGGCCTCGGTTTAGGGGTTAATAGGTAGTTTATTGGCGTTAGTGTACTTTTTAGCACTTTAGTTAAGAGTTTTATGTTACAGCGTTAGCCCATAAAACTCCTAACTACTGACTTTTAAATGCGGTAGGAGTCTTGACAGGAGAGGATCTACCGCTCACTTTTTCCAAGACTCGTAATACCGGCGTTAGGAAAATCCCATTGAAAAGATGGGATAAACAATTGGCGTAAAGGGATTTGCGGTATTGCTCGAGTCGCGGAAAAAAGTGAGCGGTACACCTGTACCTTCCAGACTCGTAATACCAGCGGGCGTTAAAAAGCAGCGTTAGGACCCGTCAG
The DNA here is from genome assembly GCF_027579735.1 of Bombina bombina. Taxonomy (NCBI): domain Eukaryota; kingdom Metazoa; phylum Chordata; class Amphibia; order Anura; family Bombinatoridae; genus Bombina; species Bombina bombina. The sequence continues at coordinate 514,377,078 of NC_069505.1, read as the reverse complement.
CGCTGCTTTTTAAGGCTAACGCAAGACTCGGAATCTAGGTGTAAGCTAGCTACAATAGTAAATAGTAATTTACTAACTACCTAGTTAAAATATATACAAACTTACCTGTGAAATAAAAAAATAAAAAACTAAGCTTGCACTAATAAAACCTAAGATTACTAAAAATAAAAAAACCTAAGATTACTAAAAAATTAAAACTACAATTACAAAAATAAAACTCTAAAATAAAAAAATAAATAAAAAAAACTACCATTACAAAAAATAAACAAAATTATCCAAAACAATAAAAATTATTCCTATTATAATGCCCCATTTAAAAAAAAAAAAATTAAATTATGCTCACCTGATCATTTTCTTTTCTTCTGACAGGAAGAGTCCACAGCTGCATTCATTTCTTTTTGGGAATTCAGAACTTGACCACCAGAAGGAGGCAAAGACACCCCAGCCAAAGGCTTTAAATACCTCCCCCCCACTTCCCTCATCCCCCAGTCATTCTGCTGAGGAAACAAGGAACAGTAGGAGAAATAGCAGGGTGGAAATACAACATGACCACACCCGGCCACAAGGTGCACCGTGTAAGCCTGCAAAAAAAATGTTTGCCAGTCAAAAAGGACAGCGCAGTCTGATGATAAGGCCGTTATGTTCCAAATAGCCATGAGCCCAAGCATCACTACACATTAGCAGACAGATCATATAACAAACATGATAAAAGTCCCCCCTGTTCAATAACCCCCCACAGGAGATATTAACCCTTGATTCCATTTTAAGATAAAGGAGTCCCACTGGGACCCTAACTTCTTTTGTTAACATTATATTTACATATGAAAATAAAATTAAACGATTTTACCGGAATCCACGCCGTGGAACAGGAACACGGCTGTTCAAGTGTGACAGATAGTAGCAGCACTTCTGTCATGGACTTGAGTGAAGAAAGGCAGGCAGCGAAACTCATCAACGCTGATTGCCAAGGAGCTGTTAACATGAGTCGGGATGGTTTCGCAGAGACGACACTCCCTGCATGTCCGGACTCTAACTTTCATCCATGCTCTCACTGAGAGGCTGACAGGATTACTTAAAACTCCAGTCTCATTTCTAAGAGTACTACCCTCCATAAGAGACTATCTTTCAATCTTCTGACACTTCTCTGCCAACCTACTGTGACGAAAGGCAAACAATGACTGGGGGATGAGGGAAGTGGGGGAGGTTGCCAGGTTCTGAATTCCCAAAAGTAATTAATGCAGCTGTGGACTCTTCCCGTTTAAGAAGAAAAAATAGATAATTAACTTTTTGTTTTGTTTTAATCTTCTTATTAATGGAGTATCATGCTGAGAATTCTAGTTCAGTTTTGTCTTTTACTATCACTTTCATTATTGAGAAAATGGAGCTGAAAACTACACCTTTCAGTATACATTGCATTGTCCTGGGGCGTCTTCTCAGCACTGTGTGCACACACTGGTAGAGATAGCCAACATTCTCTAAACCTCTGGGTGATAAAACAAAATGTATGCTTACCTGATAAATTTCTTTCGGGATGATGGTAGTCCATAGGAATCCATAATATGTAGGATATACCTCCAGCTACTAGGCGTGGCCAAAAGCCCCCTCACAAGCTTTAATCCCTCCCATCTCTCCTCAGTTTAATGTACAGCTGAGCAGAAAAAGGGAAACATATGTAGGAAAGACAAAAGCAGGGCCTACAAAAGGAGCAAATTATAACGGTCGCCCAAAAATTTGAAATGGGCAGGGCCTATGGAGTATCATCATCCTGCAAGAAAATAAATTATCAGGTAAGCATAAATGTTGTTTTCTTATGATGATGATAGTCCATAGGAATCCATAACGTGGAATACACCCTTTCCTTAACAGCTTGTTAAGGAAAGGGTGGAACAAAACAAGGCAGTTCCTATTTGCCAGACACTGCAGCCTGAAGGACTTTCCTGCTAAATGCCGCTTCCGAGGAAGCAAAAAAACATCCAAACGGGAAAAAATGAAGAATGTATGCTGAAAAGACCAAGTTGCAGTTTTGCAAATCTGCTGCAAGGCTACATCATTTTGAAAGCCCAGGAAGTAGCAACTGATCTGGAAGAAAGAGCTGAGATACGCTTAGCGGGAACATTTCCTGTCACCAAGAAGCTTTGAAAATTACCTGTTTGAGCCAAGAAGCCAAGGCTACCTCCTTAGCCTATTGACCTTTACGAGAATCAGAATAGCGAACAAATAAAGTAGAATTGTCTGAATTGTTTAGTAGTCTGAAGATAAAACGTTAATGCTCTTTTAACATCAAGATTATGAAGAAGCCATTCCATAGAATTAGAAGGATCTGGATACAACAAAGGAACAGCCATTTCCTGGTTGATATTTTCTGAAGAAACAACCTTAGGAAGAAAAATCCTATCAATAATTTGGACGAAGAACTGCTTTACCTTTATGGAAAGCCAGAAAAGAAGATTCACAAGATAAAGCAGATAATTGAGAGACTTTTCTAGCTGAAGAAATGACCAGCATAAAAATAACTAGGGCTGCAACTAATGATTATTTTCATAATCGATTAATCGGCCGATTATTTTTTCGATTAATCGACTAATCGGATAAAAAGAGAATCAATAATAGTTTTCTATGTTTTAAATAAAATCCACATAATGAGTGTTACAAATATAAACTTCAGACTAAAACTTTACATTGACACAACCGTTTCTTCAATTTTTAAGCAGCAGAGCACAGTTTTATAATTAAACAAAACCACAAACCGTTTGAAAAGAGGTAGAACTAGGAAGAGTTAGGCTATAACTGTTAATAACATTCTGTTATTCACTCTTTCAGAAACTTTGCATTGAAATGCAAAAATCTCAACATTGGTTCTCTGTTTGCAGCTATATTTCCTGCAGCAGAGAAAAGGCTGTTGAGGTGCATAAGTAGGGTTTTGCCAATTTCACCAAAGTGGGATATTTATCTTTGTTAGCTCTACACCAATGCTAAGTGTAACCAGCTATAAGGTTAGGGGAAATATCTAGTCTGCTCTGAAAATAACAAATATATACTTATAAAGGTTGAAAAATCGATTAATCGATTATGAGATTCGTTGACAACTATTTTCATAATCGATTATTATCGATTATGACAATTAGTTGCTGCAGCTCTAAAAATAACTTTCCAGAATAATAGTTCGATATCCAAGTAATGCATAGGTTCAAAAGGAGGGCCTTGTAGGAAAGAAAGGATCAAATTCAAATCCTAGGTGAAGAGACAGGTCTCACCCCTGTCCTAATTCTAGCCAGTGCCTGATAATTCTTTGTCAAGACTATCCTGAAGGAACTGGAGAAGTCTCGGAATCCTAAAGGAATGCCAGAAGAGAACCTATGAAAGAACAACATTCCAAGTATACCTTACAAATCTGATAAATCCTCAGGGTAACATATTTCCTAGCTTGTAGCAAAGTGTGAATTATCAAGTTGAAAAACTTCTATGTCTTAGAATTAGGTGTACAACCTCCACGTCAATAAATGTGGATGGAGTAGAGGCATTTGAGACAAGAGATCTGGTCTCTGAGGAAGAAACCATGGAGGATAAGAAGACATATGAAGCAGATCCGCATAACATGTTATGCAGGAGCTATCAGAATTACTGATGCAAATTTATGTTTGATTTGAGCAAAAACTATTGGAAGAAGAACAAAAAGGAGAGAACAGATAGGTTTGACTAAAGATCCTTGGGCACATAAAGGCAACATACATTTAAGTCTTTGGATCCCTGGATCTGGCACAATAAACTGGAAGTTTAAGATTCAAGTGGGAAATCCTCAGATCAATATCCGGCAAACCCCATTGGACACTAGCTGATCGAAGATCTTCTGGTGAAGTAACCATTCTCCAGGGAGAATAGATTGATGGCTGACGTAATCTGCCTTCCAGTTATTCACTCCTGGAATGTGCATCACAGACAGAGAACATTGGTACTTTTCTACTCAGGATAGAATCTGGGACAATTCCTGAATAGCTATGGAAATGCGAACCCCCCTTGATGACATATATATGCCACAGAAAGGGGTTCTTAATAAGTAAATTCACATAGATCAAAAGAGATTTTTGACTAGAAGAAATCCAGCAGTTAACCTTAGGAAAAACATTTTTTTATTAGACTATTTTTTTCTTAAACTAAAAAATAATAACGACCCTACTAAAAAAGATTTACCAATTCTATTTCTCGATGCATTTTCTCAATTTTTAAAGGGATACTAAACCCACATTTTTTCTTTCATGATTCGAAAAGAGCATGCAATTTTAAGCTTGCTTAATGACACAAATCAGCAAGCGCTATTCAGTGTTCTGAACCAAAAATGGTTCTTAAGCTATCATTCCTGTTTTTTCAAATAAAGATACCAAGAGAACAAAGAAAAATTGATAATAGGAGTAAAATAGAAAATTGCTTAAAATCACATGATCTATCCTAATCATAAAAGAAAAGAAAAAACAGAATTTATGTTTACCTGATAAATTTCTTTCTCCAACGGTGTGTCCGGTCCACGGCGTCATCCTTACTTGTGGGATATTCTCTTCCCCAACAGGAAATGGCAAAGAGCCCAGCAAAGCTGGTCACATGATCCCTCCTAGGCTCCGCCTACCCCAGTCATTCGACCGACGTTAAGGAGGAATATTTGCATAGGAGAAACCATATGGTACCGTGGTGACTGTAGTTAAAGAAAATAAATTATCAGACCTGATTAAAAAACCAGGGCGGGCCGTGGACCGGACACACCGTTGGAGAAAGAAATTTATCAGGTAAACATAAATTCTGTTTTCTCCAACATAGGTGTGTCCGGTCCACGGCGTCATCCTTACTTGTGGGAACCAATACCAAAGCTTTAGGACACGGATGAAGGGAGGGAGCAAATCAGGTCACCTAAATGGAAGGCACCACGGCTTGCAAAACCTTTCTCCCAAAAATAGCCTCAGAAGAAGCAAAAGTATCAAACTTGTAAAATTTGGTAAAAGTGTGCAGTGAAGACCAAGTCGCTGCCCTACATATCTGATCAACAGAAGCCTCGTTCTTGAAGGCCCATGTGGAAGCCACAGCCCTAGTGGAATGAGCTGTGATTCTTTCGGGAGGCTGCCGTCCGGCAGTCTCGTAAGCCAATCTGATGATGCTTTTAATCCAAAAAGAGAGAGAGGTAGAAGTTGCTTTTTGACCTCTCCTTTTACCTGAATAAACAACAAACAAGGAAGATGTTTGTCTAAAATCCTTTGTAGCATCTAAATAGAATTTTAGAGCGCGAACAACATCCAAATTGTGCAACAAACGTTCCTTCTTTGAAACTGGTTTCGGACACAGAGAAGGTACGATAATCTCCTGGTTAATGTTTTTGTTAGAAACAACTTTTGGAAGAAAACCAGGTTTAGTACGTAAAACCACCTTATCTGCATGGAACACCAGATAAGGAGGAGAACACTGCAGAGCAGATAATTCTGAAACTCTTCTAGCAGAAGAAATTGCAACTAAAAACAAAACTTTCCAAGATAATAACTTAATATCAACGGAATGTAAGGGTTCAAACGGAACCCCCTGAAGAACTGAAAGAACTAAATTGAGACTCCAAGGAGGAGTCAAAGGTTTGTAAACAGGCTTGATTCTAACCAGAGCCTGAACAAAGGCTTGAACATCTGGCACAGCTGCCAGCTTTTTGTGAAGTAACACCGACAAGGCAGAAATCTGTCCCTTCAGGGAACTTGCAGATAATCCTTTTTCCAATCCTTCTTGAAGGAAGGATAGAATCCTAGGAATCTTAACCTTGTCCCAAGGGAATCCTTTAGATTCACACCAACAGATATATTTTTTCCAAATTTTGTGGTAAATCTTTCTAGTTACAGGCTTTCTGGCCTGAACAAGAGTATCGATAACAGAATCTGAGAATCCTCGCTTCGATAAAATCAAGCGTTCAATCTCCAAGCAGTCAGCTGGAGTGAAACCAGATTCGGATGTTCGAACGGACCCTGAACAAGAAGGTCTCGTCTCAAAGGTAGCTTCCAAGGTGGAGCCGATGACATATTCACCAGATCTGCATACCAAGTCCTGCGTGGCCACGCAGGAGCTATCAAGATCACCGACGCCCTCTCCTGATTGATCCTGGCTACCAGCCTGGGGATGAGAGGAAATGGCGGGAACACATAAGCTAGTTTGAAGGTCCAAGGTGCTACTAGTGCATCCACTAGAGCCGCCTTGGGATCCCTGGATCTGGCCCCGTAGCAAGGAACTTTGAAGTTCTGACGAGAGGCCATCAGATCCATGTCTGGAATGCCCCACAGGTGAGTGACTTGGGCAAAGATTTCCGGATGGAGTTCCCACTCCCCCGGATGCAATGTCTGACGACTCAGAAAATCCGCTTCCCAATTTTCCACTCCTGGGATGTGGATAGCAGACAGGTGGCAGGAGTGAGACTCCGCCCATAGAATGATTTTGGTCACTTCTTCCATCGCTAGGGAACTCCTTGTTCCCCCCTGATGGTTGATGTACGCAACAGTTGTCATGTTGTCTGATTGAAACCGTATGAACTTGGTCCTCGCTAGCTGAGGCCAAGCCTTGAGAGCATTGAATATCGCTCTCAGTTCCAGAATATTTATCGGTAGAAGAGATTCTTCCCGAGACCAAAGACCCTGAGCTTTCAGGGATCCCCAGACCGCGCCCCAGCCCATCAGACTGGCGTCGGTCGTGACAATGACCCACTCTGGTCTGCGGAATGTCATCCCTTGTGACAGGTTGTCCAGGGACAGCCACCAACGGAGTGAGTCTCTGGTCCTCTGATTTACTTGTATCTTCGGAGACAAGTCTGTATAGTCCCCATTCCACTGACTGAGCATGCACAGTTGTAATGGTCTTAGATGAATGCGCGCAAAAGGAACTATGTCCATTGCCGCTACCATCAACCCGATCACTTCCATGCACTGAGCTATGGAAGGAAGAGGAACGGAATGAAGTATCCGACAAGAGTCTAGAAGTTTTGTTTTTCTGACCTCTGTCAGAAAAATCCTCATTTCTAAGGAGTCTATAATTGTTCCCAAGAAGGGAACCCTTGTTGACGGGGATAGAGAACTCTTTTCCACGTTCACTTTCCATCCGTGAGATCTGAGAAAGGCCAGGACGATGTCCGTGTGAGCCTTTGCTTGAGGAAGGGACGACGCTTGAATCAGAATGTCGTCCAAGTAAGGTACTACCGCAACGCCCCTTGGTCGTAGCACAGCTAGAAGGGACCCTAGTACCTTTGTGAAAATCCTTGGAGCAGTGGCTAATCCGAAAGGAAGCGCCACGAACTGGTAATGTTTGTCCAGGAATGCGAACCTTAGGAACCGATGATGTTCCTTGTGGATAGGAATATGTAGATACGCATCCTTTAAATCCACCGTGGTCATGAATTGACCTTCCTGGATGGAAGGAAGAATAGTTCGAATGGTTTCCATCTTGAACGATGGAACCTTGAGAAACTTGTTTAAGATCTTGAGATCTAAGATTGGTCTGAACGTTCCCTCTTTTTTGGGAACTATGAACAGATTGGAGTAGAACCCCATCCCTTGTTCTCTTAATGGAACTGGATGAATCACTCCCATTTTTAACAGGTCTTCTACACAATGTAAGAACGCCTGTCTTTTTATGTGGTCTGAAGACAACTGAGACCTGTGGAACCTCCCCCTTGGGGGAAGTCCCTTGAATTCCAGAAGATAACCTTGGGAGACTATTTCTAGCGCCCAAGGATCCAGAACATCTCTTGCCCAAGCCTGAGCGAAGAGAGAGAGTCTGCCCCCCACCAGATCCGGTCCCGGATCGGGGGCCAACATTTCATGCTGTCTTGGTAGCAGTGGCAGGTTTCTTGGCCTGCTTTCCCTTGTTCCAGCCTTGCATTGGTCTCCAAGCTGGCTTGGCTTGAGAAGTATTACCCTCTTGCTTAGAGGACGTAGCACTTTGGGCTGGTCCGTTTTTGCGAAAGGGACGAAAATTAGGTCTATTTTTTGCCTTGAAAGGCCGATCCTGAGGAAGGGCGTGGCCCTTACCCCCAGTGATATCAGAGATAATCTCTTTCAAGTCAGGGCCAAACAGCGTTTTCCCCTTGAAAGGAATGTTTAGTAGCTTGTTCTTGGAAGACGCATCAGCCGACCAAGATTTCAACCAAAGCGCTCTGCGCGCCACAATAGCAAACCCAGAATTCTTAGCCGCTAACCTAGCCAATTGCAAAGTGGCGTCTAGGGTGAAAGAATTAGCCAATTTGAGAGCATTGATTCTGTCCATAATCTCCTCATAAGGAGGAGAATCACTATCGAGCGTCTTTATCAGCTCATCGAACCAGAAACATGCGGCTGTAGCGACAGGGACAATGCATGAAATTGGTTGTAGAAGGTAACCCTGCTGAACAAACATTTTTTTAAGCAAACCTTCTAATTTTTTATCCATAGGATCTTTGAAAGCACAACTATCCTCTATGGGTATAGTGGTGCGTTTGTTTAAAGTGGAAACCGCTCCCTCGACCTTGGGGACTGTCTGCCATAAGTCCTTTCTGGGGTCGACCATAGGAAACAATTTTTTAAATATGGGGGGAGGGACGAAAGGAATACCGGGCCTTTCCCATTCTTTATTAACAATGTCCGCCACCCGCTTGGGTATAGGAAAAGCTTCTGGGAGCCCCGGCACCTCTAGGAACTTGTCCATTTTACATAGTTTCTCTGGGATGACCAACTTTTCACAATCATCCAGAGTGGATAATACCTCCTTAAGCAGAATGCGGAGATGTTCCAACTTAAATTTAAATGCAATCACATCAGGTTCAGCCTGTTGAGAAATGTTCCCTGAATCAGTAATTTCTCCCTCAGACAAAACCTCCCTGGCCCCATCAGACTGGGTTAGGGGCCCTTCAGAGATATTAATATCAGCGTCGTCATGCTCTTCAGTATCTAAAACAGAGCAGCCACGCTTACGCTGACAAGGGTTCATTTTGGCTAAAATGTTTTTGACAGAATTATCCATTACAGCCGTTAATTGTTGCATAGTAAGGAGTATTGGCGCGCTAGATGTACTAGGGGCCTCCTGAGTGGGCAAGACTCGTGTAGACGAAGGAGGGAATGATGCAGTACCATGCTTACTCCCCTCACTTGAGGAATCATCTTGGGCATCATTGTCATTATCACATAAATCACATTTATTTAAATGAATAGGAATTCTGGCTTCCCCACATTCAGAACACAGTCTATCTGGTAGTTCAGACATGTTAAACAGGCATAAACTTGATAACAAAGTACAAAAACGTTTTAAAATAAAACCGTTACTGTCACTTTAAATTTTAAACTGAACACACTTTATTACTGCAATTGCGAAAAAACATGAAGGAATTGTTCAAAATTCACCAAATTTTCACCACAGTGTCTTAAAGCCTTAAAAGTATTGCACACCAAATTTGGAAGCTTTAACCCTTAAAATAACGGAACCGGAGCCGTTTTAAACTTTAACCCCTTTACAGTCCCTGGTATCTGCTTTGCTGAGACCCAACCAAGCCCAAAGGGGAATACGATACCAAATGACGCCTTCAGAAAGTCTTTTCTAAGTATCAGAGCTCCTCTCACATGCGACTGCATGCCATGCCTCTCAAAAACAAGTGCGCCACACCGGCGCGAAAATGAGGCTCTGCTTAAGCTTTGGGAAAGCCCCTAAGGAATAAGGTGTCTAATACAGTGCCTGCCGATATTATTATATCAAAATACCCAGATAAAATGATTCCTCAAGGCTAAATATGTGTTAATAATGAATCGATTTAGCCCAGAAACAGTCTACAGTCTTAATAAGCCCTTGTGAAGCCCTTATTTATGATCGTAATAAACATGGCTTACCGGATCCCATAGGGAAAATGACAGCTTCCAGCATTACATCGTCTTGTTAGAATGTGTCATACCTCAAGCAGCAAGAGACTGCACACTGTTCCCCCAACTGAAGTTAATTGCTCTCAACAGTCCTGTGTGGAACAGCCATGGATTTTAGTTACGGTTGCTAAAATCATTTTCCTCATACAAACAGAAATCTTCATCTCTTTTCTGTTTCTGAGTAAATAGTACATACCAGCACTATTTCAAAATAACAAACTCTTGATTGAATAATAAAAACTACAGTTAAACACTAAAAAACTCTAAGCCATCTCCGTGGAGATGTTGCCTGTACAACGGCAAAGAGAATGACTGGGGTAGGCGGAGCCTAGGAGGGATCATGTGACCAGCTTTGCTGGGCTCTTTGCCATTTCCTGTTGGGGAAGAGAATATCCCACAAGTAAGGATGACGCCGTGGACCGGACACACCTATGTTGGAGAAATGGGTTTAGTATCCCTTTAAGTTCCCTATACAAAGGAGCTACAACTTTGTTATTAATAAATGGGTCATTGACCCCTAAAAATTCCCTCTATCCACTATGATCTTCAACTTAGCTATTTAGCCTTTGGCCATCAATTTAAAGAAAAGCTCTGAGGGTATCACATTAGGCAAACATATCTTAAAGTGAATGTAAATGATGATGATAAAGTGCCCAGGTTTTTAAAAATTTGATTAAAAACAGGGGCACTTTAATTCATCAAAATTTACATTTCACTCGTGTTGTGAAAATACTTATCTTCCCTCCATTCTGCAAGCCATTAAAGACTATAGTTCATTCTCTGGATATAAAGTAAACTTTAAGAAATTAGTAATCCTCTGGATACACAAAAAGCCTGTTCCATATTCCGGCATCCCTTTTTCCGTAGCTAATAATTCTATAATTTATTTAGAAATAAGAATTAATACTAATCCATATTATTGGTACAGAGATGATTTTCCTCTCCTTTCTAACTGGTCTGCTCCTCTTACTTTCAAAATGATTATCTTACCTAAAATTTGTGTCATACATAATATAACAATTCTTATCCAGAATTTTTTTTTCCAGCTTAAAAGAGAAAGTTGTCAAAAAAAAAACTTAAATTATGCTTACCTGATAATTTTCTTTTCTTCAGACGGGGAGAGTCCACAGCTGCATTCATTACTTTTGGGAAATACAGAACCTGGCCACCAGGAGGAGGCAAAGACACCCCAGCCAAAGTCTTAAATACCTCCCCCACTTCCCTTATCCCCCAGTCATTCTGCCGAGGGAACAAGGAACAGTGGGAGAAATATCAGGGAGAAAAAAGGTGCCAGAAGAATAAAAATAAAATTATGGCCGCCCCACCTAAAAAACGCAGGTGGGGAGCTGTGGACTCTTCCCATATGAAGAAAAGAAAATGATCAGGTAAGCATAATTTAAGTTTTTCTTCATTAACGGGGAGATTCCACAGCTGCATTCATTACTTTTTGGAAAACAATACCCAAGCTATAGAGGACACTGAATGCAAGATGGGCGGGTACAAAAGGCGGCCCATTCTGAGGGCACCATAGCCTAAAAAACACCCAAACTCCCGACAAAAAAACTGCGTCATCAGAAGAAGGAGGACAAAATCCCACAGGCTCTCAGCTCGCAAATAAACTCACGCCCAACCAGAAGGAGGGGAAACATCCACAGTCTCTCTGAAAGGAAGAAAAAGGACACAGATAAGGAAGTCCGCAAGGACCCCCAGAAACACACAGGAACTAGGGCAATAAAGAAAAAACTCCAAAAGAGTAAACAAGGATAACACAGGACAAAAACAAAGAACAACCCACTGAACTAGCAGACCCCCATCTGAATGGAGTCCAAGGGACCAAGAAAAGTCCTGAAACTAAAGGGAGAAAGGAAGAACCCCTAACCTACGCAGAGTGCTAATTCGCACCCCGGATAGAGCAACCGAAAGACGAACCGTCACCGGGAGCCGCAAAAAAACAGCAATGGAATAACTGAATATGCTCCGTAGAAGCCCCAGACTTCCTGCAGCAAAGGGTTCAAACGAACACAAGTCGCCAACCCTAGCTAATCAAGCTGCACAGGACAATCTTACAAATCAACACCTTCCCAAGAAAGGTAGGGAAGGGAGGATAGAACCCAGAACCCGCAGGGAAAAAACAACCTGCCGAGGAAGGATCCACCGCAAAACCTCCCACCTAAGGAAGGCGCACAAGATCTAACTCTGATACACGGCCAAAGATCAACAGATTAGACAGATCCCTAACCCTCCCTCTGGGCAACGGACCCAGCACAAATCGATTGGCAATGTCCGAAAAGACAAAGGAATGAAAATTCCATAAGCACCAACAGGACGTAAAGGGGAGGGGATCCAGCCCCCCAAAAGAGTTTGGGTTCCAGAACCCAGACGCAGCTCCCTTCCCAAAGACTACAAAAATGGCACATCACAAGAAACCAGCCCTACACCTGGCAGAGTGACAACCCCACTAAACAGAGGAAGAAAAGGACCTCCAAGCACCAGGCAGATACTGTGGAATGCCAAGTCCACCCCAAGGCAAAGTAAACGAAAACAAAACAAAACAGCTCACCCCACACAGATATGGAGTGGAAAGCTGAATAAGGACCCAAAAGGTCAAAAACCAAATGAAGGAACCATCCAGCCACCACTGCCGGCCCAGCAGAATATCTAAATCTCTTAGAAGAGAGAGAAAAATCCTCCCATAAAAACATAAGATGTCCCTGCACTGGGAAACTGGGCCAACCCTAAGCAGTCCTAAGGGATCTGGATTCAGAACCAAACTGTCCAGTTAAAGACAAGAAACACAAATTAATATCCCCTGAGAAACTCCTGGGTTACCTCAATCGGAACAGACCTTGCACAACAGGCGATGCAATCCCAGTCATATCCAAGGTACCTTGGATACTGAATTCTCAGAAAGTAGCCAAGTACATAAGTAGCCCAGATACAGAGTGTGATAAAGACATCCACAGCGGGATACAAACTCCCCACCGAAAATGTGCTAGGCAATGAAGAACGCCCCAGCTACTACCCGGTAGGCGTCCAAAGGCTCTAGGGACAACACCCACTAAGTCCAAGACTAAGGCAAAACATACAAGAGAACAAAACTCAAACCTAGAAATCTGGATTGAGCAGATAACCAAAATCTCCAAGATCCAACCAGGATCAACTTCCCATAAGCACCTACAGCTCGAGGAACATACGATGAACAATTATCCTAGCCCCTGGTGGAAAAAAAAACAAAACGCCTAAGCAGGGGCGTACACAGGGAAAAAAGGAGACAACATAATTTGCAAAGCTCCAAAAATATGGGAGCAAATGAGATCCCAGAAGAAGCAGCAAACCCAAAAAGGCCTAAACTTCCTGAAACAGATGACCAGAAGGCCAGCCCCAAGGAAAGGGGACAAAAAGTCCAAACCCCCTCAACCCAAAGGAAGAGATACTGTTATCAAGGAAACAGAATTCTCAAGGGAATCCTCCAAAGAGGAGACGAGTAAACGCCACCGGCACCACGGATTTCCATGGAAAACCCCTAACCCCCAACCCACTCTTGGAAGGAGAAAAAACCTCAGGAACCTGAGAACACGGAGCCTACAGAGTACACCGTAGCGGGATCAGAACCTTGGAACCCCCGCTAAACATGGATAGGACAAGCAGGACTGAGCACAATCTCCTCTGATGCCCCCAGAAGAATAAACGAGGACCAGTCTGGCGTCTAGGCAAACTATAACTTGTAACAGGAACAAGAAACCAAAATTTAAAAACCAGAGCGAACCACTCGGCACCCCAACCGGACCGGCCAAGTATAACGGGCACCACGTGTCTCATATAGGCCCCTAGGGACAGAAACCAGTACCCAACCAAGACCAGCCTGATACGTAGGGCACCCAAGTACTGTACAAGGCCACTGAAAGTCGCAACCTGAAAGGGATAGACGATTTAAACAAACGGCAGACATAACATGTCCTAACTTTACATATAACTTCCGCAGAAACGCCAATGCGACCACAAAATTGCTAGTATCAAATTCCAGAGAAGAAAATATTTCCAAAGGAAAAACTTTTCACAACATAAGCTTTCAAAATTGTGTGATTCCATACTACTTAAAACTCCAGTCCCATTCCGAAGAGTACTTCCCTCCATAAGAGACTACTGAAACTTCTAACACTTCTCTGCCAACCTCCTGTGACGAGAGGCAAAGAATGACTGGGGGATGAGGGAAGTGGGGGAGGTATTTAAGTCTTTGGCTGGGGTGTCTTTGCCTCCTCCTGGTGGCCAGGTTCTGTATTTCTCAAAAGTAATGAATGCAGCTGTGGACTCTCCCCGTTTATGAAGAAAACATAATTTATGCTTACCAGATAATTTCCTTTCCTTCCGTATAGGGAGAGTCCATGGCTTCATTCTTTACTGTTGGGAAATACGACACCTAGCCACCAGGAGGCAAAGACTTAAATATCCCTCCCACTTCCTCGTTACCCCAGTTATTCTGACGAGGGAACAAGGAAACATAGGAGAAACATTAGATTATAAATGGTGCCCATAGAGAAGAAAAAACAGACAGGGGCCGTGGACTCTCCCTATCCGGAAGGAAAGGAATTTATCTAGTATATCTGGTATATAGGAAGAGTCCACGGCTTCATTCCTTACTGTTGGGAAAACTATACCTAAGCTCCAAAGGACACTGAATGAATAATGGGAGGGAACAAAAAGGAAGAGGCGGATCCTATTCTGAGGGCACCACAGCCTGCAAAACTTTTCTCCTGAAAGCTGAAACTTGTAAAATTTTGAAAAAGTATGTAAGGAGGACCGGGTAGCCGCCTTACAAATCTGATCCATAGAGGCCTCTTTCTTAAAGGCCCAAGAGGAAGCCACTTCTCTAGTGGAATGAGCTGCTATCCTCTCAGGAGGACGATGTCCCGCTGTCTCGTAAGCTAAGCGGATGACACTCCTCAACCAAAAAGATAGGGAAGTTGAAGTAGTCTTCTGTCCCTTACGCTTCCCTGAATAGACCTCGCGGCTACGTTTGACATCTCTTCCGCCAATATGGACATCATATATGGTTTCTATATCATTTACGGTGGAGACTCCTCTATTATTATTATTGTTTAAGGGAAAATGTGAAATTTATTGGCAATATGATAACCAATAATAAGTGAAGAAAACTAATAAATACATGTATGTAGATTCCATCATTATTTATGATAATGAGTAATGACCTATGTGGTTACTGATCTAAAAATTTATATATTATTAATTGATTAAAGATCTATTATTAATTTGATTAAAACTCAGTCCAAATTAATTATGAGAATTTTAGGCTAAATATCATCTAGGATTTACAATGGTACACATTATTACATACTAATATCTAAACCAAAAGTTAAAAATTATTGGTCTCTTAGGTATTTATACATATATATGTAAAGAGCACCAAAAAAAGAGTACATTATTAGAAATTTAAAAATACATTGATTACCCATAGATTATCTGCATGAAAAATCAGATAAGGGGGCTCACATTGCAAAGCAGAGATCTCAGAAACTCTGCGTGCTGAGGCAATAGTAAATAAAAAGAGAACCTTCCAAGATAACAATTTAATGTCAACTGAATGCAGAGGCTCAAATGGAACCTGTTGCAAAATCCAAAAAACAAGATTTAAGCTCCAAGGATGAGCCCCAGATCTAAACACAAGTCTGATCCTAATCAGAGCCTTAACAAAGGACTGCACGTTTGGAAGCTCAGCCAGTTTCTTGTGCAATAAAACCGACGGGGCCGAAATCTGTACCCTCAGGGAACTAGCAGAAAGGCCCTTCTCCAGCCCATCCTGGAGAAAGGATAAGATCCTGGTAACCTTAACTCAGTGACAGAAAAAACCACGCTCTTCACACCAGTATAAGTAGGTACTCCACACCTTGTGGTAGATACGCCGAGTAACTGGTTTATGAGCTTGAATAAGAGTATCAATGACACTCTCAGAGAAACCTCTCTTGGCTAAGACTAATCTCCACGCAGTCGGCCTCAGAGAATCTAGATTTTAATGAACAAATGGACCTTGTATTAGCAAGTCTCTGCGACAAGGTAACTTCCACTGAGTAGATGAGGACATCCCCACTAGATCCGAGAACCACATCCTTCGCGGCTACGATGGAGCAATCAGGATTACTGATACCCGCTACTGCTTGATGCGGGCCATTGCTCGAGGAAGAAGCAGTAATGAAGGAAAAATATATATGATTTTGAACCTCCAGGGCACTGCTAGTGCATCTATTAGATCCGCTTGGGGATCCCTCGATCTCAACCCATACCTGGGTAGCTTGGTATTAAGACGGGACACCATGAGCTCTATCTCTGGTGTCCTTCACTTGCTGCATATCTCTGCAAACACCTCAGGATGGAGAGACCATTTCCCTGAAAGGATTGTCTGCTGAGAAAATCCGCCTCCCAGTTGTCCACACCCGGAATGTGGATCACTGACAGCGAACAGCTGTGGGCCTCCGCACACTCCAGAATCTGAGATACTTCCTTCATCGCCAAGGAACTTCTCGTTCCCCCCTGATGGTTGATGTAAGCCACTGAGATTATATTGTCTGATTGGAATCTAAAAAAAGGGGACGAAACCAGAAGTGACCAAGCCTTCAAGGCCGTGAAGAGTGCCCGTAGTCCACAACCCCTTTGCCTTCCTGGCAGCCCAAACAGCTCCCCATCTGGATAGGCTTGCGTCCGTAGTCACAATCTCCTAGGATGGTCTTAAGAAGCATGTCCCTCAGGTGATGATCTGGACAGAGCCACCAAGAGAGCGATTCTCTCGACCGGCTGTCTAATACAATCTGTTGAGACAGATCTGAATGATCGCTCTTCCACTGCCTCAGCATGCACAGTTGTAAAGGTCTGAGACAGAACCTGGCAAAATCAATGATGTCCATGCAGGACACCATGAGAACAATCGCCTCTATACACTGAGCCACAGAGGTACTCAAGGAGGTCAGGAGGGCAAGACATGCCAAAGTTGGTCTGTTAGAAATATCCTCATGGATATGGAGTCTATTATAGTACCTAGTAATTCCACCCTGGTACTTGGGATAAGAGAACTCTTTTGCAAGTTTATCTTCCATCCATGTGATCGAAGAAGACTGAGAAGGGACTCTGAGATTTCTTCCGCAAGACGAAAGGATGGTGCTTGCACCGGAATATCGTCCAAGTATGGGGCTACTGCAATACCCTGAGTTCTGGCAACTGCTAGAAGAGCCCCTAGAACCTTTGTAAAGATTCTTGGAGCAGTAACAAGGACAAACAGAAGGGCAATGAACTGGAAGTGCTGGTCCAGGAATGCAAACCTAAGTAACTGAAACATTAAGGTAAGCGTCCTTCAGATCTATAGTTGTCATAAACTGGCCTTCCTGAGGCCTTTGCATTTAGGCAAATAATTAGCATGTTTGCCTCACAGATAAAAGAATTAGCAATTCAAGAGTTTTAATTCTGTCCTTAATATCCTTGAGGGGAGACTCCACTTCAATGAGTTCCGACAAAGAGTCACACCAGTAGGTAGCTGCTCCGGCAACTGCGGCAACTGCAGCCGCCGGTTGAAACAAAAATCCTGTATGTTGAAACATCTTTCTCAGAAAGGTTTCCATTTTCTTATCCATCGGCTCTCTGAACGAAGAACTATCCTCAAGAGGTACAGTAGTACGTTTAGCAAGCGTAGAGATAGCACAATCCACATTAGGAATGGAGCCCCAAAAATCCAGTTAAGAGTCCGGGACAGGGAACAAATTTTTAAAATTAGACGAGGGGGAAAATGAAGAACCAATTCTTTAGCATTCGTTCTTAATAATGTTAACCATCTTAACCGGCACAGGAAAAGTCAAAGGAACTTTCCTGTCTTCGTAAACTCTGTCTAATTTAGGTATCATAGGTTCTTCAGGTAGCGTGGCCTCTGGAACCTCTAACTAAGACAGAACCTCCTTTAATAAAAAAACGCAAGTGCTCAATTTTAAATCTAAAGGACAGTTCCTCCGCAGCAGGAGGCTTAGATGCTAAGGACTCCGACCCAGAAAGTTCACCCTCTGAAGCTACAGAGGTTAACTCATCATCAGATAACTGGGACATAACAGCTAAATCCAATATTTAGATGACTCCGGGTCAGGAGAGCTATGTTTAACCTTTCTCTTGCGTTTGTTAGAGTGAGTTAATGCACTGAGGGCTGCAGACACCGCCATATGTAACTGTGCGGCAAAGTCCGCAGGAAAAAGGCCCCCTCTGGATCAAGGATTAGATGTGCTACAGGGAACTGCATGTAGCAAGGGTAGTAATCTCGCAGGACGCAGAGGATTGTCTCCCTTCTTAGACTTTATAACGGTGTTAAGGCATGTGGAACATAATTGAGTGGGACGGAAAACCACGGCCTTCTTACAATATAAACAGGTATAATTTAGTACAAAAGGAGTACCTTCTAACATGTCAGAGTTCTCCATAGCTCAGGTTATACCAACAGAAGGACACAAAAAAAACACGACATTTTTATTATAGAAAACTGCACCTTTATACTCCCAATGGCTGGGGCACTCACCACCTCCTAGATCCAGACATTTAAAAGAGGAAACTCTCTCCTCAGGCTCAAGTCTCAGCCGGAATGAAGGAAATGAACATAGACCACACCCAGAGTGCAAAACAGTACTTCCCCTGTTATTACAAGTACAGCAAGTAATAGGAGCTGTGCAACACTTTCAAAAATGAAATTGAAACTTAACAGTGAAACCTGTTTGTTCCAGCCAAAAACACACAGTCTATCTGCCCAGGAAAAAAAATCACACGAAGCAGCATGTAAATAATTAATACACTGATTAATTAACCCCAACTGTTCAATAAATCCCCTTCAGATGATATTAACCCTGGATCCTATTAAGGTATAAAGGAGCTACACTGTGACCCTGTTATAGCGTTTTATGTGTAAAAATTAAAACAATCTTACCTCCTGGATTCATGCTGTGAAACAGAACACAATCTCTCAAGTGTGACAGTCTTATAGCAGCGCTCCTGACATGGACTTGAGTGAGAGGAAGCAGGCAGTGAAACTCGTCAACACTGATTGCTAAAGAGCTGTTAGCAGTCGTCTGGATAGTTTCACAGAAAAACTTTCTCTGCATCTCCAGACTAACTTTCATCAATACCTGAGAGGTTGACATGACTACTTAAAACTTGAGTCCTATCTCGAAGGGCAGATACCCTTTTTTCAGGACTCTCCGAATCTTCTCACACCTCTCTGCCACCTCATAACGTGATGAAAGGCAAAGAATGACTGGGGTAATGAGGAAGTGGGAGGGATATTTAAGGTTTTAGCTGCCTCCTCCTAGTGGCCAGGTGTTGTTATTCCCAACAGTAAGGAATTAAGCCCTGGACCCTATTTTAGGAAGGAAAACATGTTTTTCTTTTCCTTGCCTTCTAAGTTACAACATGGTGTCTATAGTTAAAATTGCAGCTGATTGGATTACGGGCTCAAATTATATTTATTTATAGTTTATTTAGTAGAAAAATTAATTAGACCATTTTGTCTGACAGCCCTTTTACATTGTCCCAATAATGTGATACATGCTTGAGACATTCTTCTTTAAAGAAGCAGATGATTTTTGGTTATTGGATTAACGAAAACAAATAGGGACACTGCCTCTTCCCTTGGACATTGTAGGAAAAAAAAGCATCTAGAACAAGAGCAAACAGACAGACCAAACAAAATCTTTTCCTGAAAGGAAAGAGTCAAAAGACTTGTTTTAGAAGCCATGTCTGACCAAGATTTCAGCCACAAGACCCTTCTAGTCAACACAGCTACCACCATGATTTCAGAAGTAATCCTGGTTTGCGTCAGAAATTAATGTATTAGTTGATCTAATCAAATCTAGCCGATGTAGAAAGTCTTTAACCACAGAGTTATCTGAAATCTGATCGACAGACTGACACTCTATAAAGTAGAGACTGCTGCAACACAGACTATACTAACAGCTGGTCTAAATAAGAATCCTGCTTGTTGAGAAGCCTTTCTAAGGTAAGATTCCAGTTTCATGAGTTTAGGAGTACTGTCTTCCAAAGGAATAGTAATATGCTTCACCTAGGTAGAAAAGGCACAGTCTATTTTATTAATGGTCTCCCAAAGTTCCAAATTAGAAGAGGGTAAAGGAGATGCCATCATACATTTTGAAGCTGTATTATAAGGAGTAAAAGGAATTGCCCATTCCTTGGTAATTAAAACAGAAATTGCATCTGGAACAGGAAAAACTTCTGGAGCTTTGGTAGCAAGCTTGAAATTAAGTTAAATTGTTTAACAGACTTTTCCCCAGCCAGTTTAGGATCTTGTACTCTAAGAGTACATAATATTTCCTTTAGTAAAGAACGGAGTTCCAAATTAAACAGAAAAACTAAATTTATGTAAGAACTTATCTGATAAATTAATTTCTTTCATATTGGTAAGAGTCTATGAGCTAGTGACGTATGGGATATACAATCCTACCAGGAGGGGCAAAGTTTCCCAAACCTCAAAATGCCTATATATACACCCCTCACCACACCCACAATTCAGTTTAACGAATAGCCAAGTAGTGGGTTGATAAAGAAAGGAGTAAAAAGCATCAACAAAGGAATTTGGAAATAATTGTGCTTTATACAAAAAAATCATAACCACCATAAAAAGGGTGGGCCTCATGGACTCTTGCCAATATGAAAGAAATTCATTCATCAGGTAAGTTCTTACATAAATTATGTTTTCTTTCATGTAATTGGCAAGAGTGCATGAGCTAGTGACGTATGGGATATCAAATACCCAAGATGTGGAACTCTACGCAAGAGTCACTGGAGAGGGAGGGATAAAAAATAAAATACAGCCATTTTCCGCTGACAAAATATTCCACAACCCAAATTATAAGTTTATTCTTTAATTATAAGAAAAACTTAAAACATCAGCAGAGGAATCAAACTGAAACAGCTGCTTGAAGAATTTTTCTACCAAAAACTGCTTCTGAAGAAGTAAATACATAAAAACGGTAGAATTTAGTAAATGTATGCAAAGAAGACAAAGTTGCTGCTTTGCAAATCTGATCAACAGAAGCTTCATTCTTAAAAGCCCACGAAGTGGAGACTGACCTAGTAGAATGAGCTGTAATTCTCTGAGGTGGGATCTTACCCGACTCCAAATAAGCTTGATGAATCAAAAGCTTTAACCAAGAAGCCAAGGAAATAGCAGAAGTTTTCTGACCTTTCCTAGGACCAGAAAATAAAACGAATAGACTAGAAGTCTTTTTGAAACATTTAGTAGCTTCAACATAATATTTCAAAGCTCTGACCACATCCAAAGAATGTAAGGATTTTTCCAAAGAATTCTTAGGATTAGGACACAAGGAAGGGACAACAATTTCTCTACTAATGTTGTTAGAATTCACAACCTCAGGTAAAAATTTAAAAGAAGTCTGCAAAACCGCCTTATCCTGATGAAAAATCAGAAAAGGAGATTCACAAGAAAGAGCAGATAGCTCAGAAACTCTTCTAGCAGAAGAGATAGCCAAAAGGAACAACACTTTACAAGAAAGTAGTTTAATGTCCAAAGAATGCATAGGCGCAAATGGAGGAGCCTGTAACGCATTCAAAACCAAATTGAGACTCCAAGGAGGAAAAATTGATTTAATGACAGGCTTAATACAAAATAAAGCCTGTACAAAACAGTGAATATCAGGAAGTTTAGCAATCTTTCTGTGAAATAAAACTGAAAGAGCAGAGATTTGTCACTTCAAGGAACTTGCAGACAAACCTTTATCCAAACCATCCTGAAGAAACTGTAAAATTCTCGAAATACTAAAAGAATGCCAAGAAAATTTAAAAGAAGATCACCATGAAATGTAAGTCTTCCAAACTCGATAGTAAATCTTCCTGGAAACAGATTTACGAGCTTGTAACATAGTATTAATCATTGAGTCAGAGAAACCTCTATGACTTAGAACTAAGCGTTCAATTTCCATACCTTCAAATTTAATGATTTGAGATCCTGATGAAAAAATGGACCTTAAGAAAGTAGGTCCGGCCTTAAAGGAAGTGGCCAAGGTTGGCAACTGGACATCCGAACAAGATCCGCATACCAAAACCTGTGTGGCCATGCTGGAGCCACCAGCAACAGAAACAATTGTTCCTACATAATTTTGGAAATCACTCTTGGAAGAAGAACTAGAGGCGGGAAGATCTAAGCAGGATGATAATTCCATGGAATGCTTAGCGCATCCACTGCTTCCGTCTGAATATCCCTGGACCTTGAGAGGTATCTGGGAAGTTTCATGTTTAGGTGAGAGGCCATCAGATCTATCTCTGGAAGACCCCACATCTGAACAATCTGAGAAAACACATCTGGATGGAGAGACCACTTTCCTGGATGTAAAGTCTGACGACTGAGATAATCCGCTTCCCAATTGTCTACACCTGGGATATGCACCGCAGAGATTAAACAGGAGCTGGATTCCGCCCAAGCAAGTATCCGAGATACTTCTTTCATGGCTTGAGGACTGTGAGTCCCACCCTGATGATTGACATATGCCACAGTTGTGATATTGTTTGTCTGGAAGCAAATGAACGGTTCTCTTTTCAACAGAGGCCAAAACTGAAGAGCTCTGAAAATTGAGTTCTAAAATATTGATTGGTAATCTCGCTTCTTGAGATTTCCAAACCCTTTGAGCAGTCAGAGATCCCCAAACAGCTCCCCAACCTGAAAGACTTGCATATGCAGTTATCACAGTCCAGGTTGGTCGAACAAAAGAAGCCCCTTGAACTAAATGTTGGTGATTTAACCACCACGTCATAGAGCGTCGTACATTGGGATTTAAGGATATTAATTGTGATATCTTTGTATAATCCCTGTACCACTGATTTAGCATACAAAGCTGGTCTCATGTGAAAAAGAGCAAAAGGAATCGCGTCCGATGCTGCAGTCATGAGGCCTAAAACTTCCATGCACATAGCCACTGAAGGGAATGACTGAGACTGAAGGTGTCGACAAGCTGCAACCAATTTCAAGCGTCTCTTGTCTGTTAGAGACAGAGTCATGGACACTGAATCTATCTGGAAACCTAAAAAGGTGACCCTTGTCTGGGTAATCAAAGAACTTTTTGGTAAATTGATCCTCCAACAATGTTTTCGAAGAAACAACACTAGTTGATTCGTGTGAGACTCTGCAGAACGTAAAGACTGAGCTAGTACCAAGATATCGTCCAAATAAGGAAACACTGCAATACCCTATTCTCTGATTACAGAGAGTAGGGCACCTAGAACCTTTGTAAAGATTCTTGGAGCTGTTGCTAGGTCAAATGGAAGAGCAACAAATTGGTAATGCTTGTCTAGAAAAGAGAATCTCAGGAACTGATAATGATCTGGATGAATCGGAATATGAAGGTATGCATCCTGCAAGTCTATTGTAGACATATAATGTTCTTGCTGAACAAAAGGCAGAATAGTCATTATAGTCACCATTTTGAAAGTTGGAACTCTTACATAACGATTCAAAATTTTCAGATCCAGAACTGGTCTGAATAAATTTTCCTTCTTTGGGACAATGAATAGATTTGAATAAAACCCCAAACCTTGTTCCTGAACAGGAACCGGCATGATTACCCCTGAAAATTCCAGGTCTGAAACACACTTCAGGAAAGCCTGAGATTTTACTGGATTTGCTGGGACACGTGAGAGAAAAAATCTTCTCACAGGAGGTCTTACTCTGAATCCTATTCGATACCCTTGAGAGACAATGCTCTGAATCCATTGATTTTGGACAGACTTTATCCAAACATCCTTGAAAAACCAAAATCTGCCCCCTACCAACTGAGCTGGAATGAGGGCCGCACCTTCATGCGGATTTAGGGGCTGACTTAGGTTTCTTGAATGACTTGGATTTATTCCAATTTGAGGAAGGTTTCCAATAGGAAACAGACTCCTTGGGGGAAGGATTAGATTTTTGTTCCTTATTCTGACGAAAGGAACGAAAACGATTAGAAGCCTTAGATTTACCCTTAGGTTTTTTATCCTGAGGCAAAAAAACTCCCTTTCCCCCAGTAACAGTTGAAATAATTGAATCCAACTGAGAACCAAATAAATTACCTTGGAAAGAAAGAGATAGTAATCTAGACTTAGATATCATACCAGCATTCCAAGATTTAAGCCACAAGGCTCTTCTAGCTAAAATAGCTAAAGACATGGATCTAACATCAATTTTGATAATATCAAAAATGGCATCACAAATAAAATGATTAGCATATTGCAGTAAGCGAACAATGCTAGATGTATCAGAATCCAATTCTTGTTGCGCTAAATTTTCCAACCAAAAAGTTGATGCAGCTGCAACATCAGCCAAAGAAATTGCAGGCCTGAGAAGATGACCTGAATATAAATAGGCTTTCCTTAGATAAGATTCAAGCTTCCTATCTAAAGGATCCTTAAAGGAAGTACTATCTTCCATAGGAATAGTGGTACGTTTAGCAAGAGTGGAAATAGCTCCATCAACCTTGGGGACCTTTTCCCAGAACTCTATAGAAATTGCTGGTAAAGGATACAATTTTTAAAACCTTGAAGAAGGAATAAAAGTACCACCTGGCTTATTCCATTCCTTAGAAATCATATCAGAAATAGCATCAGGAATAGGAAAAAACCTCTGGAGTAACCACAGGAGGTTTAAAAACAGCATTTAAACGTTTACTAGTTTTAACAAAGAATGAATATACTCTATTTTAAATAAATAAGTAGATTTGTCAGTGTCAATATCTTAGGAAGGATCTTTTGAATCAGATAGATCCTCATCAGAGGAGGATAAATTATTAAGTTGTCGGTCATTTGAAATTTTATCAACTTTAGGAGAAGTTTTAAAAGACCTTTTACGTTTACTAGAAGGCGGAAATGCAGACAAAGCGTTCTGAATAGAATCAGAAACAAATTCTTTAAAATTCATAGGTATATCATGTACATTAAAAGTTGAAGGAACTACAACTGGCAATGTGGAAACATTTTCTGCATGTAAAAGTTTACCATGGCAACTATTACAAATGACATTTGGAGACATAATATCCACAATCTTACAACAAATGCACTTAGCTTTGGTAGAACCGATGTCAGGCAGCAAAGTTACAACAGATACTTCTGAGGCAGGATCAGATTGAGACATCTTGCAAAATGTAAAAGAAAAAACAACATATAAAGCAAAATTATCAATTTCCTTATATGACAGTTTCAGGAATGGGAAAAAATGCAAATAGTATAGCCCTCTGACATAGAAAAAGGCAAGAGGCAAACAGCAATGGGGTATTAAATTAATGAAAAATTTGGCGCCAAGTATGACGCACAACGTAACAGAAATTTTTTTGTCGCCAACAACATCCGGAAATGACACACTCGCGTCACTAACGACGCAACCATGTGTAATACTCCACGTCAATTACGACGCCGGAAATGACGAACTTGCGTCAATGGACGTACTTTCGCGCCCAAAAAAATCTTACGCCAAAAATGACGCAATAAAGTCTAGCATTTGGCGCACCCACGGGCCAAGTACTGCCCGCAATTTTCAAGAAAAAGTAGTCAATTTGCAGAAGACTAAACCCCAGGTAAGAAAAAAATATATACCGTATTGTTCCGAGTATAGGCCGCTACTGATTATAAGCCGCACCCTTAAAGTTTGGTGCCATTTTAAAGAAATTAAATTTTTAACTGTTTTTTACCTTAAGTATATGATAAAAACTATTCTTTATTCAATGGTAAGTTAAAAAACCCTTGCTAAAGGATACAACAGTCAATCCTTTTGATAAAAAAAAAAATTATGTGTTAATTTTATGTGGGTGATCTCAGCAGTCTCATTAACATATCTTATTTTTCATGCCTTAAATTAGCAAAATTTTTATAATCAGTAAAATGCTTTTTTAATACACTTTAAGTGAACTGAAATAGATTAATCACATCAATGTCCCATGAGCCCCTTGGCTGTCGATGAGTGCCACAACACTTTGTTTAGCAATACACTGCAGCTTTCTTTAAAAAAGCTATGGGGACTTGACTTTATTTGGGGACTACGAGGAATCCTCTCTACTGACTGGAGGCTCTCTCCCTTTGAACAGGGAGACGTCAAAGGGAGAGAGCCGCCAGTCAGTAGAGGGGATTCCTCGTAGTCCCCAAATAAAGTCAAGTCCCCATAGCTTTTTTAAACATAGCTAAATCAGCAGGTAGCATTTGTATCTTGTGACTGCTTTCCCCGTTACCTGCTAGCTGAA
Source organism: Bombina bombina (assembly GCF_027579735.1). Taxonomy (NCBI): domain Eukaryota; kingdom Metazoa; phylum Chordata; class Amphibia; order Anura; family Bombinatoridae; genus Bombina; species Bombina bombina. Next base: position 514,350,929 of record NC_069505.1, on the reverse strand, counting down.
ACTCTTAAACAGCTTGGCAATCAAATACTGTACATGTTCACAGGGCTTGTACCACTGTAAACTCCTGTCTTTACATCCATGTCTGCTTCTGACTGCTCCGTTACCTGCTAGATGAGACGGAGTTGCCTGCCTAACTAAAGACATACCCCCCAATGAGACCGCGGAATTGGTTCTTCATCCAAGAAACATCACAGCTCCATCCGCTGGTTGGACCGCGTATGACCACGCCTCCACTCACCTCAGTCCAATCAACGGATGGAGCTGTGACGTTTCTCGGATGAAGAACCAATCCCGCAATCTTATTGGGGGGGTGTCCTTAGTTAGGCAGGCAACTCCGTCTCAGCTAGCAGGTAACGGAGAAGTCAGAAGCAGACATGGATGTAAAGCCAGGAGTTTACAGCAGTACAAGCCCTGTGAAGGTGTATTCAATGCCAAGCTGTAAGAGTTTCAGCCACGATCGTTGTACTGGGGTGAGTTGTGATCCACTCTTCTCTCTTGCAACAAATGCAAGGAGGCTTTATATTGCTGGCGAACTGTAGTTACCAGGAACGTTGTCTTAACTCACTCAGTCTCCTTACCTTAACTACCGGTGCCTAGCCCCAACCTGTTCTACTGACAGTATACCGGTATTTGTGCAACATCCCGAGTATAGGCCGCACCCCTAGTTTAAAGACTTGCATTAGGGGAAAAAAGTGCAGCCTATACTCGTGACAATACGGTATTTCTTGATATGTTTACTTTCCCCAAATATGAAACTGACAGTCTGCACAAGGAAATACATGAACCTGACTCATGGCAAATATAAGTACAATACATATATTTAGAACTTTATATAAATGCATAAAGTGCCAAACCATAGCTGAGGTGTCTTAAGTAATAAAAAAACATACTTACCGAAAGACACCCATCCACATATAGCAGATAGCCAAACCAGTACTGAAACAGTTATCAGTAGAGGTAATGGAATATGAGAGTATATCATCGATCTGAAAAGGGAGGTTGGAGATTAATCTCTACGACCGATAACAGAGAACCTATGAAATAGACCCCCATTAGGAAAATCATTGCATTTAATAGGTGATACTCCCTTCACATCCCTCTGACATTCGCTGTACTCTGAGAGGAATCGGGCTTCAAAATGCTGAGAAGCGCATGTCAACATAGAAATCTTAGCACAAACTTGCTTCACCACCTCCATAGGAGGCAAAGTTTGTAAAACTGAATTGTGGGTGTGGTGAGGGGTGTATTTATAGGCATTTTGAGGTTTGGGAAACTTTGCCCCTCCTGGTAGGATTGTATATCCCATACGTCACTAGCTCATGGACTCTTGCCAATTACATGAAAGAAAGAAGATTAATCCGAATCTGTTCCATATCAGACTGTAGCTCATCAGAAAATATTCACCAAATCTGAGGTATCTGTGTCTGAATCTTTTAAAAGATCCTTAACTGACTTTGTTTTAAGGGAAGCATTGGCTAAAATCTTTTAATAGATTTAGTTATTTTACGCTTACTTGGAGCCGTTTCAGAGACAGTGGAGCATACAACATGTTTATTTAAAACCTGGAACAAAGTCTGTAGAAGCCCTTGCTTGTAAGGAACAAACAGAGGGAGGACAGACTCCTTTAGAGGCAAGTGCATCCCCAGATTGATTTGCATGCAGCGGGTCCTCCACACAGACCTTGCAAAGTAGTGTGACGGTAATTATGGACCTCACAAAATACATTTAAATTGAGTAGCAACAACAAATGATCTACCCTCAAAAGTTTCCAAGTTCAAAGTAATGGGGACAGTTTCAGAATGCTCCATAAATCTACGACATAATACGACAATAAAAAACAATTTAGTAATACAGTATACCACTGAAAATTCTGAATGTTAATTGAAATAATAAAAAATAAAGTGACTTATGACAAAAGGGGGATAAAAAAACTGAGAAAACAGAATTTATGCTTACCTGATAAATTACTTTCTCCAACGGTGTGTCCGGTCCACGGCTTCATCCTTACTTGTGGGAATATCTCTTCCCCAACAGGAAATGGCAAAGAGCCCAGCAAAAGCTGTGCATATAGTCCCTCCTAGGCTCCGCCCACCCCAGTCATTCGACCGACGGACAGGAGGAAAAAACAGGAGAAACCATAGGGTGCCGTGGTGACTGTAGTTAGAGAAAATAATTCATCAAACCTGATTAAAAAACCAGGGCGGGCCGTGGACCGGACACACCGTTGGAGAAAGTAATTTATCAGGTAAGCATAAATTCTGTTTTCTCCAACATTGGTGTGTCCGGTCCACGGCGTCATCCTTACTTGTGGGAACCAATACCAAAGCTTTAGGACACGGATGAAGGGAGGGAGCAAATCAGGTTACCTAAACAGAAGGCACCACGGCTTGCAAAACCTTTCTCCCAAAAATAGCCTCCGAAGAAGCAAAAGTATCAAATTTGTAAAATTTGGCAAAAGTGTGCAGGGAAGACCAAGTCGCTGCCTTACATATCTGATCAACAGAAGCCTCGTTCTTGAAGGCCCATGTGGAAGCCACAGCCCTAGTAGAGTGAGCTGTGATTCTTTCAGGAGGCTGCCGCCGGCAGTCTCGTAAGCCAATCGGATGATGCTTTTAAGCCAAAAGGAAAGAGAGGTAGAAGTCGCTTTTTGACCTCTCCTTTTACCAGAATAGACGACAAACAGAGAAGATGTTTGTCTGAACTCTTTTGTAGCTTCTAAATAGAATTTTAGAGCACGGACTACATCTAAATCATGTAACAAACGTTCCTTCTTTGAAACTGGATTCGGACACAAAGAAGGTACAACTATCTCCTGGTTAATATTTTTGTTGGAAACAACCTTTGGAAGAAAACCAGGCTTAGTACGCAAAACAACCTTCTCTGAATGGAACACCAGATAGGGCGGAGTACACTGCAGAGCAGATAACTCAGAAACTCTTCTAGCAGAAGAAATAGCAACCAAAAACAAAACTTTCCAAGATAACAACTTAATATCTATGGAATGTAAAGGTTCAAACGGAACCCCTTGGAGAACTGAAAGAACTAGATTTAGACTCCAGGGAGGAGTCAAAGGTCTGTAAACAGGCTTGATCCTAACCAGAGCCTGAACAAATGCTTGAACATCTGGCACAGCTGCCAGTCGTTTGTGTAACAAGACAGATAAAGCAGAAATCTGTCCCTTTAGAGAACTCGCTGATAATCCCTTATCCAAACCTTCTTGTAGAAAGGAAAGGATCTTAGGAATTTTGATCTTATTCCATAAGAATCCCTTGGATTCACACCAGCCGATATATCTTTTCCATATTTTATGGTAAATTTTTCTAGTTACCGGTTTTCTGGCTTGAACCAGAGTATCTATCACGGAATCTGAAAACCCACGCTTTGATAGAATCAAGCGTTCAATTTCCAAGCCGTCAGCTGGAGGGAGACTAGATTTGGATGTTCGAATGGACCCTGTACAAGAAGATCCTGTCTCAAAGGTAGCTTCCATGGTGGAACCAATGACATATTCACCAGGTCTGCATACCAAGTCCTGCGTGGCCATGCAGGAGCTATCAAGATCACTGAGGCCCTCTCCTGCTTGATCCTGGCTACCAGCCTGGGAATGAGATGAAACGGTGGAAACACATAAGCTAGGTTGAAGGTCCAAGGCGCTACTAGTGCATCCACTAGTCGCCTTGGGATCCCTGGATCTGGACCCGTAGCAAGGAACCTTGAAGTTCTGACGAGACGCCATCAGATCCATGTCTGGAATGCCCCATAATTGAGTTAACTGGGCAAAGATCTCCGGGTGTAGTTCCCACTCCCCCGGATGGAAAGTCTGACGACTCAGATAATCCGCCTCCCAGTTTTCCACTCCTGGGATGTGGATCGCAGATAGGTGGCAGGAGTGATCCTCCGCCCATTTTATTATTTTGGTCACTTCTTTCATCGCCAGGGAACTCCTTGTTCCCCCCTGATGATTGATATAAGCAACAGTCGTCATGTTGTCTGATTGGAATCTTATGAATCTGGCCTTTGCTAGTTGAGGCCAAGCCCTGAGAGCATTGAATATCGCTCTCAGTTCCAGAATGTTTATCGGGAGTCTTCCCGAGACCATAGTCCCTGAGCTTTCAGGGATTCCCAGACCGCGCCCCAGCCCACTAGACTGGCGTCGGTCATGACGATGACCCACTCTGGTCTGCGGAAGCTCATTCCCTAGGACAGGTGGTCCAGGGTTAGCCACCAACGGAGTGAGTCTCTGGTCTTCTGATCTACTTGAATCACTGGAGACAAGTCTGTATAGTCCCCATTGCACTGTTTCAGCATGCACAGTTGTAATGGTCTAAGATGAATTCGCGCAAAAGGAACTATGTCCATTGCTGCAACCATCAATCCTACCACTTCCATGCACTGAGCTACGGAAGGACGTGGAATAGAATGAAGAACTTGACAAGCGTTTAGAAGTTTTGACTTTCTGACTTCTGTCAGGAAAATCCTCATTTCTAAAGAATATATTATTGTTCCCAAGAAAGGAACTCTTGCCGACGGAGACAGGGAACTTTTTTCTATGTTCACCTTCCAACCGTGAGATCTGAGAAAGGCCAGAACAATGTCTGTGTGAGCCTTTGCCTTTGAAAGAGACGACGCTTGTATTAGAATGTCGTCCAAGTAAGGTACTACTGCAATGCCCCTTGGTCTTAGAACCGCTAGAAGGGACCCGAGTACTTTTGTGAAAATCCTTGGAGCAGTGGCTAACCCGAATGGGAGGGCCACAAACTTGTAATGTTTGTCCAGAAAGGCGAACCTTAGGAACTGATGATGATCTTTGTGGATAGGAATATGTAGATACGCATCCTTTAGATCCACGGTAGTCATAAATTGACCCTCCTGGATTGTAGGTAGAATCGTTCGAATGGTTTCCATTTTGAACGATGGTACTCTGAGAAATTTGTTTAGGATCTTTAAATCCAGAATTGGTCTGAAAGTTCCCTCTTTTTTGGGAACTACAAACAGATTTGAGTAAAATCCCATTCCTTGTTCCGCCATTGGAACTGGGTGTATCACTTCCATCTTTAACAGGTCTTCTACACAATGTAAGAATGCCTGTCTCTTTATTTGGTTTGAGGATAAGTGAGACATGTGGAACCTTCCCCTTGGGGGTAGTTCCTTGAATTCCAGAAGATAACCCTGAGAAACTATTTCTAGTGCCCAGGGATCCTGAACATCTCTTGCCCAAGCCTGAGCAAAGAGAGAGAGTCTGCCCCCTACTAGATCCGGTCCCGGATCGGGGGCTACTCCTTCATGCTGTTTTGTTAGCAGCAGCAGGCTTCTTGGCCTGCTTACCCTTGTTCCAGCCTTGCATCGGTTTCCAGGCTGGTTTGGTTTGTGAAGCATTACCCTCTTGTTTAGAGGATGCGGAGTTGGAGGCTGGTCCGTTCCTGAAATTGCGAAAGGAACGAAAATTAGACTTATTCTTGGCTTTGAAAGGCCTATCTTGTGGAAGGGCGTGGCCCTTTCCCCCAGTGATGTCTGAGATAATCTCTTTCAATTCTGGCCCAAAGAGAGTTTTACCCTTGAAGGGGATATTAAGCAATTTTGTCTTGGAAGATACATCCGCTGACCAAGACTTTAGCCAAAGCGCTCTGCGTGCCACAATTGCAAACCCTGAATTTTTCGCCGCTAATCTAGCTAATTGCAAAGCGGCATCTAAAATAAAAGAATTAGCCAACTTGAGTGCGTGAACTCTGTCCATAACCTCCTCATACGGAGTCTCTCTACTGAGCGACTTTTCTAGTTCCTCGAACCAGAACCACGCTGCTGTAGTGACAGGAACAATGCACGAAATGGGTTGCAGGAGGTAACCTTGCTGTACAAAAATCTTTTTAAGCAAACCCTCCAATTTTTTATCCATAGGATCTTTGAAAGCACAATTATCCTCGATAGGAATAGTAGTGCACTTGTTTAGAGTAGAAACTGCCCCCTCGACCTTAGGGACTGTCTGCCATAAGTCCTTTCTGGGGTCGACCATAGGAAATAATTTCTTAAATATAGGAGGGGGACAAAAGGTATGCCGGGCTTCTCCCACTCCTTATTCACTATGTCCGCCACCCGCTTGGGTATAGGAAAAGCGTCGGGGTGCACCGGAACCTCTAGGTACTTGTCCATCTTGCATAATTTTTCTGGAATGACCAGGTTGTCACAATCATCCAGAGTAGATAACACCTCCTTAAGCAGTGCGCGGAGATGCTCTAATTTAAATGTCACAACATCAGGTTCTGCCTGTTGAGAAATTCTACCTGAATCTGAAATTTCCCCATCTGACAAAACCTCCCTCATGACCCCTTCAGATTGGTGTGAGGGTATGACAGAGCAATTATCATCAGCGCCCTCCTGCTCTACAGTGTTTAAAACAGAGCAATCGCGCTTTCTCTGATATGCAGGCATTTTGGATAAAATATTTGCTATGGAGTTATCCATTACTGCCGTTAATTGTTGAATAGTAATAAGCATTGGCGCGCTAGAAGTACTAGGGGCCTCCTGCGTGGACAAAACTGGTGTAGACACAGAAGGAGATGATGTAGAACTATGTCTACTCCCTTCATCTGATGAATCATCTTGGGCAACTTTACTATCTGTGGCAGTACTGTCCTTACTTTGTTTGGACGCTATGGCACAATTATCACACAATTTTGAAGGGGGAGACACATTGATCTTCATACATATAGAACATAGCTTATCTGAAGGTGCAGGCTTAAACTTGTCAAGAAAGTACAAAAACCGTTTTAAAACAAAAACGTTACTGTCTCTTTAAATTTTAAACAGTGCACACATTATTACTGAATATGTGAAAAAGTATGAAGGAATTGTTCAAACCAAATTTTCACCACAGTGTCTTAAAGCATTAAAAGTATTGCACACCAAATTTCAGAGCTTTAACCCTTAAAATAAAGAAACCGGAGCCGGTTACAGTTTTAACCCCTCTACAGTCCCAGCTACAGCCTTTGCTGCGAATTTACCAAACCCAGGGGGGAATATGATACCAAATGAAGCCTTCTAGGAACCTTTCCAACTACTTTCAGATCCACACACATGCATCTGCATGTCTTGCTCTCAAAAGTAACTGCGCAGTAATGGCGCGAAAATGAGGCTCAGCCTACAACTGGGAAGGCCCTTCCTGACTGGAAAGGTGTCTAACTCAGTGCCTGACGTTAAAAAACGTTCCCCAAAGTTTGTAAGTGTGAATTTCAAACATAAAGATGTATAAAATGCCCAATAAAGCAATCGATTTTGCCCATAAAAGTGTCTACCAGTTTTATAGCCCATATTAAGCCCTTTATTCTGTTTGAGACTAAGAAAATGGCTTACCGGTCCCCATGAGGGGAAATGACAGCCTTCCAGCATTACACAGTCTTGTTAGAAATATGGCTAGTCATACCTTAAGCAGAAAAGTCTGCCAACTGTTTCCCCCAACTGAAGTTACTTCATCTCAACAGTCCTATGTGGAAACAGCAATCGATTTTAGTTACTGCTGCTAAAATCATCTTCCTCTCACAAACAGAACTCTTCATCTTTTTCTGTTTCAGAGTAAATAGTACATACCAGCACTATTTTAAAATAACAAACTCTTGATAGTAGAATAAAAAAACTACAACTAAACACCACATACTCTTAACCATCTCCGTGGAGATGTTGCCTGTGCAACGGCAAAGAGAATGACTGGGGTGGGCGGAGCCTAGGAGGGACTATATGGACAGCTTTTGCTGGGCTCTTTGCCATTTCCTGTTGGGGAAGAGATATTCCCACAAGTAAGGATGACGCCGTGGACCGGACACACCAATGTTGGAGAAACCTTATATAATAAAATATCAAAGGAGTAAACTAGCAAAATAAATCTCTATAATACCTGTAACAACAAACAATCTTGAAAAAAATTGGGTATCCAAGCCACCAGGGCCGGATTGGGCAGCCGGGGTCCTGGGAAAAATCCCGGTGGGCCGCCGACTGACAGCTCAGCTGGGATGGGCTCAGCCTCAGGCTGGCTGTATATGATGCTGCATTGCGACGCTAATATTATATGTTGCGATAATTGCGGCCGGTATTATAATAGTTAGGCTAAGAGGCACACTACGCTAACGCTACTAGTACTACCCTACTAGACTGTATGTGACTGAGTAGTGTCTAATAACCCCCTCCGGCTCCGGCCAGACCCGCAACGCAAATAACAGTTAACCTACCGCAAGCCAAATTACTAATAGCCATTGCCAACAATCAGACAGTGACTTATATGAGTCTGTGTCTGTTTGAATTGTCACTCACAGTCACAGGCTCAGCTCAGGCTGTCAGTGTCACTGGATGAGGCGGCCAGGGAGGAATGATTGTGGCCCGGGCTGGGCCGGCTTACGTCACACACCACGTGATAGTGGAGGAAGCCTGGGAGCGGCTGCATCAGCGAGCCATTGAGTAAGTTGCAGCCAATGTGGGGTCACGTGTGGGAGGGACACACACACTCACAGCGGCCAGCGGCAACTTGGGCAAGCATCAACGCAGAGGCAGGCAGTCGCAGAGAAGTTCAAGTGAAGTCTAAGTCTGAATCAATGTATGTATTATTAGATATTGTGTTGTTCAGTGAACAGTAGTTAGTACTGTAACATTTCAGTGGAACTAACTTTAACGTTAAATACCAGATGCACCACACAGAAACGTGATTCCCTCTGAAAAAAATTCACTGGGCCGTTTGTGTATATTTTTTTATTTTTTAAGCCCTAAATGTATGACTTTTTAACTTTATGTATAAACTAACATGGATTCTATAAAAGCATGATGGTTTGTTTAGCTTTTAAAGCTAATAGTATGTAAGACACAGTTGATCTGCCTAGACAAAATGTCACTTGCAAACACCTTTACATTGCCGGGGAGATTGGGCCTGAGAAGGGCGGGGGCTGAGCCAGGGGGTGGGGCTGGGCCATATAAATTTCCAGGGCTGGTCTGATTTCCCAGTCCGGCCCTGCAAGCCACCCAGAGTAAAAATTGCCAGCAGCTCAGGAGAAGATCCATAGAAAGAAGTTGTTCTCCACACAGTGTTAGCTCCTGCGATGCAATAAAAAACAAAACTCTAGAATTAAATTGAAAATCTTGACAGCCTAAGAGTTCTACTAACAAGCAAGAGCAAGACCCTATAACTCTGAGAATATTATAAGTGTAATAAGGAAAAAAATTCCAAGGCTTTAAAATGGAACAAAAACTTACAGCATGATACCTCTGAATATGACCATGCTGGGAAAAATTACCTCTCAAAAAAGTAATGAAGAAATTGTAGAGACTTAAGTTCATTACTTCTAAGAGCCTGGTACTTACCTAAACTGCACCCACTCTACTGAACTTACCCCCTGCAGACATGTCAGTTTTCAGTAGAGAACCCATTCAGTGCGGTGTACATCACAGCAGAGGATTTATGTAAGGAGAATCTGGACGACCCAACAGGAAGAGGCTAGGGGACTGGTCTCTGCTACATCTGTGGCAGGCTTGTGACTAGCTCTTACACCAGGAGTAATTGTATCACTACCCAATACTCCCATCTTCCCGTTATTTTTCTGTAGCAGCTCTATGAGGGAAAATGGGACTCCTCTAAAAGTTGGAAGGGATGTAAAGCTATTGGATATATATATATATATATATATATATATATATATATATATATTAATATTAGATGTGGAACACTCCGAAACGTCACTGGAAATAAACTAAAGTTTGGATATATTTCAAGACCAGTGAGTGCTTTGTTCCACATCTACTAACTACTTGCTTCTTAGCACCCTGGTATTTGAATACAGTTTGTGTGAGTACACTTATCCTACCTCCTATTATTTATTTTTATATATATATATATATATATATATATATATATATATATATATATATATATATATATAAAACTTCTTTTTATTTACAAAGGTCATAATTACATGTAGCTATTGGATATTTTACAAATCTTTGCCTCCTCCTAATGGCAGGGCGTTGAATTCCCAGAAGTAATGAACTTGTGGACTCTCACCACCTTACAAAATAAAAAAATAAATAAAAAGGTTAAGGTGTTTGGAAGGGATATTGAGATAAGCATACATTCAGCATAAGCGCAACTTGCCAGGAATAACTTCAACATTTGTGATACTAGTATGCATGAGATAAACATTAACCATTTTCTTGTAAACATAAAGAATTAAACATGTAACACACATAATTGTACTACAATATAACTGATATCACTCACTTGAGCAGAGATCTGGATTGGTCACCGCTTGTGTCACATTCTGTCTTTGGTCATTGATTACCTCTTTAACTAGATTATCTTCACTTTCCCCTGCTAGATAATGAAACAAGATTTTAGATATACTTGAATATTTGGTTTGATATATACACATATAATCAGTTACTGGCTCAAAAATTTGGACTAAAAAACAAGTGAAGTGCAGAAATATTAGTACTATTGAGCACTAACTGCATTCAAGCTAAATCAACACCATTTCTTTTCTTGTATTACAAGTTGAAAGCAAAATGTTAACATCTTGGACAGTAACTCCTTTTCCCTATAGACTTCTTTGGGGCGCGCCACAAAAGCCTCTTCTAGTTTTTGTAAATACCATTTTTCATCACTTAGAAAATGTTCACCTATCATATATATGCTGTGTTCGCCACAGAAAATGTTGCCAGCTGGGTGGCATTATAAAGTAGGAAGCTGTTAATTGCATAATTTAACATAAATGTATTTAATGATCATTAGTGCAATAAAAAAATTACAATTTTAACATTAGCTAATTTTAGCTTAATGTTGGCTAAAATTTTAGCCGGGTGGTTTGTTCCTGTGTGCTGTTTTTTTTTTTTCGAAGTATAACTGAAACCTGGTAGGAAGATTAATGTGGCTGGGCTTAGAGGGTTATACTTTATTGAGGAGGGACAAAAGTAATAAAAAAAGGAGGATAAATTTTCATCTATATTAAACCTGACCTTAAACCTACAATAAGGGAAGATATTTAAGATGATACAGGTGATAATGTAGACACACTGTGGGTGGAAATAAAAGAGTAAGGAAAAGAATCCTAAAATATATTACTAGAAACATGCTACAAGCCCCAAAACATTACTGACATTGAAAACACTCAACTGTACAATATGTGCAACACAGTGGCACACAGTAGCTACTGATTAATCAGCATAATGGTATATGGATGTTTGTATAGACCACTTATGTGCACGGCCAGTTTGAGTGATCACTGACAAAAACAAGGCTCTGAACACTAAGAGGCGGTGTTGTATCAAGTTGCTGTCGTGTCTAGAGGTGAATGGACTCATAGAGTGGGAGACGTTCAATGTCAACAAAGAGGTGTCTGTAATTGTACACTCACTGTATCATTGTTTAACATACCCACGATGCACTATGCTCATGATAGCGGAGATTGCGGCTACATGCTTTTTACATAGCCTGCATTGGATGGGAATAGCCTGGTGGCGCCTGGATCTTGTGATGTGCTTGCTTGATTCTGACGATATAGTGGAATGGAGATTCAAGTTGAATTTGTCATTTGACTTGGCAAACTATCTATCAGAGACATCGCTATGCAGAATAAATTTTCGAATGTCCGCTTCTAACAGGTACTGTTTTACTACATGTGCAGTTTGAACTGTTAAATGTCTGGGGGCTCAGTTTGTTCATATGGTGGACTTTATATTGCAAAAGAATTGCTGGCTATAAGAGATTTTTGTATCATGAGGTTTTAATACGTATTTTGAATGTGAGAAGTAGGATTATATGTGTATTTATTATTTCACTTGATGAATCAATTTTTTGATTTGGCTAATAAAGCATTTATACATTTTTATGGAAAAGAGTGCTGAATTCCCTCGCTGTGTACAGGATTAAAGCTACATCCTGTGCATTTTTCTGTTTTTTCAATTTAAGCATAAATTATGTTTTCTTTCATACATGGGGTGAGAGTCCATGAACCATTACAAATGAGAACTAATACCCATGCTGAGGAGTCCACGAGTACATAAAGGGAGGGATTAAAAAATACATATTTTTCCACAGAGAAATTAGATACACAACCCCAATAAGTTTTCTTTTTTTTTTAAATGCACTTAAAAAAGAAAACAGGCAAAAAAATCAAACAGAGACAACTGCCTGAAGACCATTTGTTTGATTCTTCTGAAGCAGCCTTTGGTAGAAAGCTACCAAAGGCTGATTCAGAAAAATCAAACAAATCAAAATGGTAGATTTGGTATGCAAAGAAGACCAAGTAGCTGCCTGGCAAATTTGGTCAATTGAAGCCTCATTCTTGAAAGGCCAAGAAGTGGCAACTGGCCTAGTAGAATGAGCAGAAATCCGCTGGGGCAGGGGATGACCTGTCTCAAAATAAGCTTTGTGAATCAAAAGTTTTAACCAAGAGGCTAAAGAAAGCAGAGGCCTTCTGACCTTTCCTAGGGGCAGAAAAAACAATGTATATTTACCTGATAAATTGATTAATTTCATGATGGTGAGAGTCCACAATCCATTAGTCTTGGGAATTACCCTTCTCTACCACTAGGGGGGAGGCAAAGAGTCCCAAACCCGAAGAGCCCTATAAAACCCCTCCCACCTCACACATACCTCAGTCTAACATATAGCAAAGAAAATGAAGTAAGAAAAAGAAATACGAGTAAAAAAAGAAGCAGGGAAAAAAAATGATGTGCTGAAGAACTAACCCCAAAAATAACAAAGGTGGGGTCTCATGGACTCTCACCACCATGAAAGAAATGCAAATATAAATAATGTTTTCTATCATACAGGTGGTGAGAGTCCACAATCCATTACTCATGGGAACTAATACCCAATCTGTCCACGAGTAATAACAGGGAGGGATTTAAAAAACATATTTTTCACTGAGAAATTAAATCCACATCCTCAAAAAACTATTTATATAGTACCTGATAAATTAATTTCTTTCATGGTGGTGATAACCATCAAGCTGTTACATATGGGATATACATTACTACCAGGAGGCAAAGTTTCCTAAATCTCAAAAGCCTTTAAAACAAGGTGTTTAGAAGGAGTAAAGGCCAAAATCAGAAGCAGGAAAAAATATTTGTTTTAAACAAAAAGCTACCCCAAACTCTCGCCACCATGAAAGAACTAATTTATCAGGTAAGATAACAACTTGTGGACTCTCACCACCTATATGAAAGAAAACAATTTTATAAGTATGGGATCTAGTACCCAAGATGTGGAAGTCCACAAATAACAATAAAGGGAGGGATTAAAACAAAATTGGCTTTTGTTTAACTAAGAAATTAATCCATAATCCAAAAATAAATAATGTCTTTCATGACAAACTCAAAATAAATATATAGTTTGTCATAAAAGACATCATTTATTTTTGGATTAATTTCCAGTTCAGCCCTCCTGTTCGGCGACAGCCTGGGTGCAAGATGCACTCACAGGTCTTTTTCAATAACAAAGGATTTTAATGTAACGTTTTCGGGGTTCAAAACCCCTTCATCAGCATACAAACGTGAAATAAACAAGCTCTTTTATAGTGTGTGATACTACAGAAAAATACACAAACCTGATCATCTCCAAAAAGCCGAAGTGTCCCTCTTAGGTTTGGGTCGAATCAAATCTGTTTGTGTGAATGTAGACACAGCTTCCAAGTCATCTGTGATTCAGGAAACCATGGAAGCTGTGTATACATTCACACAAACAGATTTGATTCGACCCAAACCTAAGAGGGACACTTTAGACAAGTTAATCATGTCTACTACCTTCACACCTGCAACCAGAAAAACGGGTCAATTACTTCGCCAACATTGGCCCATCATGACCTCAGATCCAAAATTACCATTCACGACTAACCTACGACCCATGGTGGGCTTTAAGAGGGGTACAAACCTCAAAGATCTACTCATGAAGACAGACCCAAAACCGAGTTATACATCTGGCACTAGGGGCAACATTAAAGGCTCCTATAGTTGTTTAGGCTGCACGACTTGCAATGGCCTCATTGGCACCAAAACGTTTCATCACCCACATACAAACCGGACATTTACCATCAGACATTCCATCACGTGCACTACTACACACGTTGTGTATCTCTTATTTTGTCCATGCTCCAGTTTTTATGTAGGCAAGACCTCAGGCACACTACGTGAGCGCATGGCCAATCATCGGCATGCCATAAGGACTGCCTTAAAACAAGGTGACTCAGAACAACCAGTGGCGAGACACTGTGCCAACAAGGGACACTCCATTTCCTCCATTCGTTACATTTTAATCGATCATGTACCCGTATTGGAGAGGGGCGGTGACCGTAACAAACAACTACTCAGATGTGAGGCTCAATGGATGTTCAGGCTGGGCACCATACAACCGGGTGGCTTGAACACAATGCCAGATTTCAAGGGTCTTCTATGATTCTGACCAAACGTGCTACATACCTGGGGTACATTGAGCGGGCATGGTGGCTCTGTGTTTGCAACATGCAACATTACTCCCTTGATTGGGGGTTGTCTGCAGGGGGCTCACAGCACTTTGGATGGGTATCCCTATCTCTAAGTGGAAGCCTGACTTTTCTCTACCGGTTACTCTAATTTTCACGCACTTAATAATCACTTGGGCCTAGATTTAGAGTTTGGCGTTAGCCGTGAAAACCAGCGTTAGAGGCTCCTAACGCTGGTTTTAGGCTACCTCCGGTATTTGGAGTCACTCAAAAAAGGGTCTAACGCTCACTTTTCAGACGCGACTTTTCCATACCGCAGATCCCCTTATGTAAATTGTGTATCCTATCTTTTCAATGGGATTTTTCTAACTCCGGTATTTAGAGTCGTGTCTGAAGTGAGCGTTAGAATTCTAACGACAAAACTCCAGCCGCAGAAAAAAGTCAGTAGTTAAGAGCTTCCTGGGCTAACGCCGGTTCATAAAGCTCTTAACTACTGTACCCTAAAGTACACTATCACCCATAAACTACCTATGTACCCCTAAACCGAGGTCCCCCCACATCGCCGCAACTCGATTACATTTTTTTAACCCCTAATCTGCCGACCGCCACCTACGTTATCCTTATGTACCCCTAATCTGCTGCCCCTAACACCGCCGACCCCTATATTATATTTATTAACCCCTAATCTGCCCCCCACAACGTCGCCGCCAGCTACCTACACTTATTAACCCCTAATCTGCCGTCCGCACGCCGCCGCCAGCTACATTATCCCTATGTACCCCTAATCTGCTGCCCTAACATCGCCGACCCCTATATTATATTTATTAACCCCTAACCTGCCCCCCACAACGTCGCAGCCAGCTACCTACAATAATTAACCCCTAATCTGCCGACCGCAAAGCGCCGCCACCTACGTTATACTTATGTACCCCTAATCTGCTGCCCCTAACACCGCCGACCCCTATATTATATTTATTAACCCCTAACCTGTCCTCCCTAACATCGCCGACACCTAACTTCAATTATTAACCCCTAATCTGTCGACCGAATCTCGCCGCTATTCTAATAAATGTATTAACCCCTAAAGCTAAGTCTAACCCTAACACTAACACCCCCCTAAGTTAAATATAATTTTTATCTAACGAAATTAATTAACTCTTATTAAATAAATTATTCCTATTTAAAGCTAAATACTTACCTGTAAAATAAATCCTAATATAGCTACAATATAAATTATATTTATATTATAGCTATTTTAGGATTTATATTTATTTTACAGGTAACTTTGTATTTATTTTAACCAGGTACAATAGCTATTAAATAGTTAAGAACTATTTAATAGCTAAAATAGTTAAAATAATTGCAAATTTACCTGTAAAATAAATCCTAACCTAAGTTACAATTAAACCTAACACTACACTATCAATAAATTTATTAAATAAAATACCTACAATTACCTACAATTAAACCTAACACTACACTATAAATAAATAAATACAATACCTACAAATAACTACAATGAAATAAACTAACTAAAGTACAAAAAATAAAAAAGAACTAAGTTACAAAAAATAAAAATATATTTACAAACATAAGAAAAATATTACAACAATTTTAAACTAATTACACCTACTCTAAGCCCCCTAATAAAATAACAAAGCCCCCCAAAAATAAAAAAATGCCCTACCCTATTCTAAATTACTAAAAAGCTCTTTTACCTTACCAGCCCTGAACAGGGCCCTTTGCGGGGCATGCCCCAAGAAGTTCAGCTCTTTTGCCTGTAAAAAAAGACATACAATACCCCCCCCCAACATTACAACCCACCACCCACATACCCCTAATCTAACCCAAACCCCCCTTAAATAAACCGATCGGAACAGCCAATAGAATGCAAGCTCAATCTGATTGGCTGATTGGATCAGCCAATCGGATTGAACTTGATTCTGATTGGCTGATGAAATTCCTACCTTAATTCCGATTGGCTGATAGAATCCTATCAGCCAATCGGAATTTGAGGGACGCCATCTTGGATGACGTCCCTTAAAGGAACCGTCATTCTTCAGTTGGACGTCGCCGGATGAAGATGGGTCCGCGGTGGAGGTCTTCAGGATGGAGCCAGTCCTCACCGGATGAAGATAGAAGATGCCGCTTGGAAGATGATGGTTGCCGGTCTGGATCTACTCTTCTTCCCGGATAGGATGAAGACTTTGGACCCTCTTCTGGACTTCTTCAGTGGATGTCTAGCCCCGCTTGGGTTGGATGAAGATATCGGAGCCAGGACGGATCAGTGATACCCGGTGAGGTGAAGACAAGGTAGGATGATCTTCAGGGGCTTAGTGTTAGGTTTATTTAAGGGGGGTTTGGGTTAGATTAGGGGTATGTGGGTGGTGGGTTGTAATGTTGGGGGGGGGGTATTGTATGTTTTTTTTTACAGGCAAAAGAGCTGAACTTCTTGGGGCATGCCCCGCAAAGGGCCCTGTTCAGGGCTGGTAAGGTAAAAGAGCTTTGAACTTTAGTAATTTAGAATAGGGTAGGGCATTTTTTATTTTGGGGGGCTTTGTTATTTTATTAGGGGGCTTAGAGTAGGTGTAATTAGTTTAAAATTGTTGTAAGATTTTCCTTATGTTTGTAAATATTTTTTTATTTTTTGTAACTTAGTTCTTTTTTATTTTTTGTACTTTAGTTAGTTTATTTCATTGTAGTTATTTGTAGATATTGTATTTAATTAATGTATTGATAGTGTAGTGTTAGGTTTAATTGTAGATAATTGTAGGTATTTTATTTAATTAATTTAATGATAGTGTAGTGTTAGGTTTAATTGAAACTTAGGTTAGGATTTATTTTACAGGTAATTTTTTAATTATTTTAACTAGGTAACTATTAAATAGTTCTTAACTATTTAATAGCTATTGTACCTGGTTAAAATAATTACAAAGTTACCTGTAAAATAAATATTAATCCTAAAATAGCTATAATATAATTATAATTTATATTGTAGCTATATTAGGATTTATTTTACAGGTAAGTATTTAGCTTTAAATAGGAATAATTTATTTAATAAGAGATAATTAATTTCGTTAGATGTAAATTATATTTAACTTAGGGGGGTGTTAGGGTTAGACTTAGCTTTAGGGGTTAATACATTTATTAGAGTAGCGGTGAGCTCCAGTCGGCAGATTAGGGGTTAATAATTGAAGTTAGGTGTCGGCGATGTTAGGGAGGGCAGATTAGGGGTTAATACTATTTATTATAGGGTTAGTGAGGCGGATTAGGGGTTAATAACTTTATTACAGTAGCGCTCAGGTCCGCTCGGCAGATTAGGGGTTAATAAGTGTAGGCAGGTGGAGGCGACGTTGTGGGGGGCAGATTAGGGGTTAATAAATATAATATAGGGGTCGGCGATGTTAGGGCAACAGATTAGGGGTACATAGGGATAATGTAAGTAGCGGCGGTTTACGGAGCGGCAGATTAGGGGTTAATAATAATATGCAGGTGTCAGCGATAGCGGGGGCGGCAGATTAGGGGTTAATAAGTGTAAGGCTAGGGGTGTTTAAACTCGGGGTACAAGTTAGGGTGTTAGGTGCATACGTAGGAAGTGTTTCCGCATAGCAAACAATGGGGCTGCGTTAGGAGCTGAACGCGGCTTTTTTGCAGGTGTTAGGTTTTTTTTCAGCTCAAACAGCCCCATTGTTTTCTATGGGGGAATCGTGCACGAGCACGTTTTTGAGGCTGGCCGCTTGCGTAAGCAACTCTGGTATCGAGAGTTGAAGCTGCGTTAAATATGCTCTACGCTCCTTTTTTGGAGCCTAACGCAGCCTTTATGTGGACTCTCAATACCAGAGCCGGCGTTAGCTTTTCGGGTTGTTACCGACAAAACTCTAAATCTAGCCGTTGGTGATTTTGGTCACACAGTACAACTCTATTCCATATATGTTTGGGACACTGAGGGAATATAACCTTGCACTTATTCCTTTGTATATTCTGTTGCATACCTTTTGTCTGCCATACCATGGCCTGTGCCTTTTATATGTGTACACATATGTTTCTTCGAATGCGCAAGTTTGATATGCCCATATGGTACCGCAGCTGAGATATGGCAGTCTTTTTACGTATCCATATTGGTCATTATTGAAGTCATCTACCATAGCACGCAAGCTTAACCATTGGTTTATTTCTCTGCATCTACTAATATGCTTATATGATTACCAACATAAGCACTATGATATAGTCCTGTTCGTGTTTTAATCAGTTTTGAAGACTCATAACCATTAGCGGCATCTTTGAAAACATGTTTTTGTTTTCATTGATCTTACCCTTGGCCTTGTTATTTTTTACCAATGTAAATAGTATGGGTGATTTCTGTACAATAGCCCAGGGTTGTATATGTTTTTCTAATACATAAGTCACTATAAGTTTCACTGTTATTACTACGTTCACATATTGTATTCAGTAGTCTATGGCAACTGTTACCAAGGAAGCTGTTGCTATGGTCTATGCACAGTGTTCACATCGTATTGCGTTATTTATTTTTTTGCTTAATTGACTCTACATACCGATTGCAATATTTTTGACACTCACATGCAACATGTTACTTAAAGGGTCACTCAGGTTAAATTAAATTTTCATGATTCAGATACAGCATGTAATTTTAAACAACTTTCCAATTTACTTCCATTAAAAAAAATGTGCACAGTCTTTTATATTTACAATTTTTGAGTGACCAGATCCTACTGAGCATGTGCAAGAATTCACAGACTACACGTATATGCATTTGTGATTGGCTGATTGCTATCACATGGTACAAGGGGAGTGGAAATATACATAACTTTGAAATTTGTTATAAAAAAATCTACTATTCATTTGAAGTTCAGACTACAGGGAGTGCAGAATTATTAGGCAAGTTGTATTTTTGAGGATTAATTTTATTATTGAACAACAACCATGTTCTCAATGAACCCAAAAAACTCATTAATATCAAAGCTAAATAGTTTTGGAAGTAGTTTTTAGTTTGTTTTTAGTTATAGCTATTTTATGGGGATATCTGTGTGTGCAGGTGACTATTACTGTGCATAAATATTAGGCAACTTAACAAAAAACAAATATATACCCATTTCAATTATTTATTTTTACCAGTGAAACCAATATAACATCTCAACATTCACAAATATACATTTCTGACATTCAAAAACAAAACAAAAACAAATCAGTGACCAATATAGCCACCTTTCTTTGCAAGGACACTCAAAAGCCTGCCATCCATGGATTCTGTCAGTGTTTTGATCTGTTCACCATCAACATTGCGTGCAGCAGCAAACACAGCCTCCCAGACACTGTTCAGAGAGGTGTACTGTTTTCCCTCCTTGTAAATCTCACATTTGATGATGGACCACAGGTTCTCAATGGGGTTCAGATCAGGTGAACAAGGAGGCCATGTCATTAGATTTTCTTCTTTTATACCCTTTCTTGCCAGCCACGCTGTGGAGTACTTGGACGCGTGTGATGGAGCATTGTCCTGCATGAAAAACATGTTTTTCTTGAAGGATGCAGACTTCTTCCTGTACCACTGCTTGAAGAAGGTGTCTTCCAGAAACTGGCAGTAGGACTGGGAGTTGAGCTTGACTCCATCCTCAACCCGAAAAGGCCCCACAAGCTCATCTTTGATGATACCAGCCCAAACCAGTACTCCACCTCCACCTTGCTGGCGTCTGAGTCGGACTGGAGCTCTCTGCCCTTTACCAATCCAGCCACGGGCCCATCCATCTGGCCCATCAAGACTCACTCTCATTTCATCAGTCCATAAAACCTTAGAAAAATCAGTCTTGAGATATTTCTTGGCCCAGTCTTGACGTTTCAGCTTGTGTGTCTTGTTCAGTGGTGGTCGTCTTTCAGCCTTTCTTACCTTGGCCATGTCTCTGAGTATTGCACACCTTGTGCTTTTGGGCACTCCAGTGATGTTGCAGCTCTGAAATATGGCCAAACTGGTGGAAAGTGGCATCTTGGCAGCTGCACGCTTGACTTTTCTCAGTTCATGGGCAGTTATTTTGCGCCTTGGTTTTTCCACACGCTTCTTGCGACCCTGTTGACTATTTTGAATGAAACGCTTGATTGTTCGATGATCACGCTTCAGAAGCTTTGCAATTTTAAGAGTGCTGCATCCCTCTGCAAGATATCTCACTATTTTTGACTTTTCTGAGCCTGTCAAGTCCTTCTTTTGACCCATTTTGCCAAAGGAAAGGAAGTTGCCTAATAATTATGCACACCTGATATAGGGTGTTGATGTCATTAGACCACACCCCTTCTCATTACAGAGATGCACATCACCTAATATGCTTAATTGGTAGTAGGCTTTCGAGCCTATACAGCTTGGAGTAAGACAACATGCATAAAGAGGATGATGTGGTCAAAATACTCATTTGCCTAATAATTCTGCACTCCCTGTAAGTGCTATTGCATTGTCTTGTTATCTTGCATTTGTTGATTATGCAAATCTAATGTGTCAACTGGTCCTTTAAGTTTACTATACTTAAATTGTATCAGATACACTTATTTTCAATTTTGTTAACTTTGGCGAAAACCGGAAGTGATGTAATTGAACTTCCGGTTTCGGCTATCACAGTGTAACGCAGTATGCTTTCCAAAAACAGAACATTTGGCGCACTTTTTGGAGATGATCAGGTTTGTGTATTTTTCTGTAGTATCACACACTATAAAAGAGCTTGTTTATTTCACGTTTGTATGCTGATGAAGGGGTTTTGAACCCCGAAAACGTTACATTAAAATCCTTTTGTTATTGAAAAAGACCTGTGAGTGCATCTTCTGTTTGCCTATATATATATATATATATATATATATATATATATATATATATATATATATATATATATATATATATATATATATAAAAGGTGGCCTTTGTCTGAAGAATCAGGGAACTCTTTGGTAAATTGATCTTCCAACCATGTCTTTGAAGAAACAACAATAGTTTTTTTGTGTAAAATTCTGCTAAATGAGAAGATTGAGCCAGTACCAAGATATTGTCCAGTTAAGGAAATACTGCAATACCTTGAGGTCTGATTATAGACAAAAGGGCATTTAAAACCTTAGTAAATATTCTTGGAGCTGTAGCTAGACCAAATGGAAGAGCAACAAACTGATAATGCTTTTCCAGTAAAGAGAACATTAGAAATTGGTAATGTTCTGGGTGAATTGAGATGTGAAGGTAAGCATCCTCTAAATCTATTGTGGACAAAGTGACGTTGTTGAA